>NW_027000472.1:0-8655 GCF_036934945.1 Oncorhynchus masou masou
CACTACTACTGTTACTACTACTACTACTACTACTACTACTTTACTGCTGCTGCTGCTATGCTACTACTACTGTTACTACTACTACTAGTAATACTACTACTACTGCTGCTACTGCTGCTGCTACTACTACTGTTACTACTACTACTAGTAATACTACTACTGCTGCTACTACTTCTACTGCTACTGTGCTGCTACTACTACTACTGCTACTACTACTGTTACTACTGCTACTACTACTGTTACAACTACTGCTACTGTTACTCTTACTACTGTTACTACTACTACTGTTACTACTGCTACTACTACTGTTGCTACTACTGTTACTACTACTACTGTTACTACTGCTACTACTACTGTTACTACTACTACTACTGTTACTACTACTACTACTGTTACTACTACTACTACTGTTACTGCTACTACTACTACTACTACTACTACTACTGTTGCTGCTACTACTACTGTTGCTACTGCTGCTGCTAATGCTACTGTTGCTACTACTGCTGCTACTGCTGTTGCTGCTACTACTGCTGTTACTACTGCTGCTGCTGTTACTGCTGCTACTGCTGCTGCTACTACTGCTGTTACTACAACTACTACTGTTGCTACTACTACTACTGTTACTACTACTGCTGTTACTGCTACTACTGCTACTACTGCTGCTACTGCTACTGTTGCTGCTACTGCTACTGTTACTGCTGCTGCTGCCTACTGCTGTTGCTGCTGCTACTACTGTTGCTGCTACTGCTGCTACTGCTGTTGCTGCTACTGCTGCTGTTACTACTACTGCTGCTGCTACTGCTACTGCTGCTGCTGCTGCTACCACTGTTGCTACGAGCTGCTACTGTTGCTACTACTACTACTGTTACTGCTACTACTGTTACTGCTGCTGCTACTGCTGCTGCTAACTGCTGCTGCTGTTGCTACTACTGCTACTGTTGCTGCTGCTACTGCTACTACTGCTGCTACTGTTGCTGCTGCTACTACTGTTGCTACTACTGCTGCTACTACTGTTACTACTACTACTACTGTTGCTGCTGCTGCTGCTGCTACTACCACTGCTGTTGCTGCTGCTACTACTGTTACTGCTACTGCTACCGTTACTACTACTACTGCTGTTGCTGCTGCTGCTACTACTGCTACTGCTGCTGCTGTTTGGCTAAGCTACCACTGTTGCTACAGCTACTACTGTTACTGCTACTGCTACTGCTGCTGCTGCTGCCACTGTTGCTAAGCTACTACTGCTGCTACTGCTACTACTGCTGCTGCTGCTACTACTGTTGCTGCAGCTACTGCTGTTGCTGCTACTAATGCTGTTGCTACAAGCTACTGCTGTTACTGCCACTGCTGCTACTACTACTGCTGCTACTGCTACTGCTGCTGTTGCTACTACTGCTGTTGCTACTGCTACTGCTGTTGCTACTACTGCTGCTGTTACTGCTACTACTACTGCTGCTGCTACTACTGCTACTGTTGCTGCTGCTACTCACTGCTGCTGCTGCTGCTGCTAACTACTACTGTTACCGCTGCTACTGTTACTACTGCTACTACTGCTGCTACTACTACTGTTGCTACTACTACTACTGTTGCTGCTACTACTACTGTTGCTGCTGTTGCTGCTACTGCTGTTGCTGTTGCTGCTACTGCTACTACTGTTGCTGTTGCTACTACTACTGCTGCTGCTGTTACTGTTGCTGCTGCTGTTGCTGCTGCTGCTGCTGTTGCTGCTGCTGCTGCTGTTACTACTACTACTACTACTGTTACTGTTACTATTCCTGTTACTACTGCTACTACTACTGTTACTACTGCTACTACTGTTGCTACTACTACTACTATTTACTACTACTACTACTACTACTGTTACTACTACTACTACTACTACTACTACTGTTACTGTTAGTACTACTGCTACTACTGCTGCTACTGATGCTACTACTACCAATACTACTACTGCTGTTACTACTACTACTGCTACTACCACTGCTACTGATGCTACTACTACCAGTACTACAATGACTACTGTTACTACCACTACCACCAGTACTACTACTGCTGTTACTACTACTACTGCTACTACTACTACTACTGCTGCTACTACTTCTGGGCAACAGTCACTAAAAGCTACCATCCCACTAATATTTTTAATACAATCATTACTATAATATGTTAATTTTTTCAACACTTCCACGTACATAAAAATACTTTTGGACAGCTGAAGCAAGACACATTTTTCTTTCTGAAAAATGCCCCTTTCGAGTTGGTCATTAAAGGTGTTTAATTGGGCGCCTTTTCGGTGTGCACACCTTTCTGTCGTTTACACCTTGTTTGTCCAGCGTGCTTTGACAATGAGCGTAAGACCACAGAGTAGGACACTTTTCTAAACTGCCCAGAGCTGGGTTTGTTTCTGTGTGTTTATCAGGCCACAGCAGACGGCCCACACCCTCACAGCTCTGGGAATCTGTACAGCAGCCAAACGCCAGAATATACACTAACCACCAAGGCCATGTTCAGGAGGGTAAACATGCGTCGTAACATGTTATGGAATGGGAAAATAAAAATCTGTCACTGATCCCTCCGGAACTTTCATTACGCACACCTGTTCCCACGGATTAGTACTTGTGTAAGTGTGCCCTTTGGTTTCCATTGAGCTGTGCCGTTATTGTTACAATGTCCATTGGTGCTTGTGAGTACCTGTTCTGTGTGATTTGGGCTTTCGTGCCATGGTGGAGGTCGCAGACCTGTGTGTTAATCATGGGGCGGCAGGTAGCCTAGTGGTTAGAGGAGGCAGGTAGCCTAGTGGTTAGAGGAGGCAGTTAGCCTAGTGGTTAGAGGAGGCAGTTAGCCTAGTGGTTAGAGGAGGCAGTTAGCCTAGTGGTTAGAGGAGGCAGGTAGCCTAGTGGTTAGAGGAGGCAGGTAGCCTAGTGGTTAGAGGAGGCAGGTAGCCTAGTGGTTAGAGGAGGCAGGTAGCCTAGTGGTTAGAGGAGGCAGGTAGCCCAGTGGTTAGAGGAGGCAGTGTTAGCCTAGTGGTTAGGAGGAGGCAGGTAGCCTAGTGGTTAGAGGAGGGGTAGCCTAGTGGTTAGAGGAGGCAGGTAGCCCAGTGGTTAGAGAGGGGAGGCAGGTAGCCCAGTGGTTAGAGGGGAGGCAGGTAGCCTAGTGGTTAGAGGAGGCAGGTAGGTGGTTAGAGGAGGCAGGGTAGCCCAGTGGTTAGAGGAGAGGTAGCCCAGTGGCAGGAGGAGGCAGGTAGCCCAGTGGTTAGAGGAGGCAGGAGTAGCCCAGTGGTTAGAGGAGGCAGGTAGCCCAGTGGTTAGAGGAGGCAGGTAGCCCAGTGGTTAGAGGAGGCAGGTAGCCCAGTGGTTAGAGGAGGCAGGTAGCCCAGTGGTTAGAGGAGGCAGGTAGCCCAGTGGTTAAAGCGTTGGACTTGTAACCAAAAGGTTTCTAGTTTGAATCCCGAGCTGACAAGGTAAACATCTGTTGTTCTGCCTCCTGAACAAGGCAGTTAACCCACTGTTCCTAGACCGTCATTGAAAATAAGAATTTGTTTCTTAACTGATTTGCCTAGTAAAATAAAATAAAATGCGTGTTTTGTTATTTATTCGAGGTACACTTCTGTTTTGGGTTTCAACCCTGTGTTTTTGTTACGTGTTTGTTTGGTCTTCGTCCCCGTGCCTTTACACAGCACGCCGTAATTTGGGCTTAATTTGTTTTGTTTTTTAGGTGTACGCATTCCTGCGTCTGTCTCCCAAATCTCTTCAAATATTATTTTTGGTTCAGCTTGGTAGTACCTTCCTATATAAAAAAAATTATGTTTTCTTGCTTGACCTACAGAGCAGCAAATTTCAATTCAGGCTGTGTGTCTAGAGGAATGTTCTCTCTGCACTGTTACAGGTAAAGCAGCTAACTTTACGCTTGTGTGTTTCTCATGTGTCCTAACAAACTGCTTGCTGACGATTGCACCAAGATATACAGCACCCACTGAGGAACATAACACTGTTATTGAGGACCCAATAGCACAGCACCCACTAAGGAACATAACACTGTTATTGAGGACCCAATAGCACAGCACCCACTATGGAACATAACACTGTTATTGAGGACCCAATAGCACAGCACCCACTGAGGAACATAACACTGTTATTGAGGACCCAATAGCACAGCACCCACTGAGGAACATAACACTGTTATTGAGGACCCAATAGCACAGCACACACTAAGGAACATAACACTGTTATTGAGGACCCAATAGCACTTTACTTCCCACTATGGAACATAACACTGTTATTGAGGACCCAATAGCACAGCACCACTAAGGAACATAACACTGTTATTGAGGACCCAATAGCACAGCACCCACTGAGGAACATAACACTGTTATTGAGGACCCAATAGCACAGCACCCACTGAGGAACATAACACTGTTATTGAGGACCCAATAGCAGCACCCACTAAGGAACATAACACTGTTATTGAGGACCCAATAGCACAGCACCCACTATGGAACATAACACTGTTATTGAGGACCCAATAGCACAGCACCCACTGAGGAACATAACACTGTTATTGAGGACCCAATAGCACAGCACCCACTAAGGAACATAACACTGTTATTGAGGACCCAATAGCACAGCACCCACTATGGAACATAACACTGTTATTGAGGACCCAATAGCACAGCACCCACTAAGGAACATAACACTGTTATTGAGGACCCAATAGCACAGCACCCACTGAGGAACATAACACTGTTATTGAGGACCCAATAGCACAGCACCCACTGAGGAACATAACACTGTTATTGAGGACCCAATAGCACAGCACCCACTGAGGAACATAACACTGTTATTGAGGACCCAATAGCACAGCACCCACTGAGGAACATAACACTGTTATTGAGGACCCAATAGCACAGCACCCACTAAGGAACATAACACTGTTATTGATGACCCAATAGCACAGCACCCACTGAGGAACATAACACTGTTATTGAGGACCCAATAGCACAGCACCCACTGAGGAACATAACTGTTATTGAGGACCCAATAGCACAGCACCCACTGAGGAACATAACACTGTTATTGATGACCCAATAGCACAGCACCCACTGAGGAACATAACACTGTTATTGAGGACCCAATAGCACAGCACCCACTATGGAACATAACACTGTTATTGAGGACCCAATAGCACAGCACCCACTGAGGAACATAACACTGTTATTGAGGACCCAATAGCACAGCACCCACTAAGGAACATGACACTGTTATTGAGGACCCAATAGCACAGCACCCACTGAGGAACATAACACTGTTATTGAGGACCCAATAGCACAGCACCCACTGAGGAACATAACACTGTTATTGAGGACCCAATAGCACAGCACCCACTATGGAACATAACACTGTTATTGAGGACCCAATAGCACAGCACCCACTGAGGAACATAACACTGTTATTGAGGACCCAATAGCACAGCACCCACTGAGGAACATAACACTGTTATTGAGGACCCAATAGCACAGCACCCACTGAGGAACATAACACTGTTATTGAGGACCCAATAGCACAGCACCCACTGAGGAACATAACACTGTTATTGAGGACCCAATAGCACAGCACCCACTGAGGAACATAACACTGTTATTGAGGACCCAATAGCACAGGCACCACTGAGGAACATAACACTGTTATTGAGGACCCAATAGCACAGCACCCACTAAGGAACATAACACTGTTATTGAGGACCCAATAGCACAGCACCCACTGAGGAACATAACACTGTTATTGAGGACCCAATAGCACAGCACCCACTGAGGAACATAACACTGTTATTGAGGACCCAATAGCACAGCACCCACTAAGGAACATAACACTGTTATTGAGGACCCAATAGCACAGCACCCACTGAGGAACATAACACTGTTATTGAGGACCCAATAGCACAGCACCCACTGAGGAACATAACACTGTTATTGAGGACCTAATAGCACAGCACCCACTGAGGAACATAACACTGTTATTGAGGACCCAATAGCACAGCACCCACTGAGGAACATAACACTGTTATTGAGGACCCAATAGCACAGCACCCACTGAGGAACATAACACTGTTATTGAGGACCTAATAGCACAGCACCCACTGAGGAACATAACACTGTTATTGAGGACCCAATAGCACAGCACCCACTAAGGAACATAACACTGTTATTGAGGACCCAATAGCAACACTTGTATATGAAGGTTCATCCTGGAAAGTCGATGTTGTGACATGTACCACCTGGGCTGGGCAAGGAGTTCTTCCATGAGAGCTGAGCTGAGCAAAAATAACTTGGCCCTAGTTCGTTATTCAACTAACTTAGCAGTCAACTAACTTAGCAGTCAACTAACTTAGCAATCGACTCACTACCAGACAACTAACTAGCAGTCGACTAACTAGCAGTCGACTAACTAGCAGTCAAGTAACTAGCAGTCAAGTAACTAGCAGTCAACTAACTAGCAGTCAACTAACTAGCAGTCAACTAGCTTTTTATTTTTTTATTTAATTATTTATTACTAAAAACACAAGGAAGGGGTAACATTAAAGTATTAGAACATGAAGGACAAACAATACAGCATCAAGACACTATCAAACATGTTTCAGTCTGTCTGCAGCAGAGCCGTCCTTATGTGTGAGGGTGTCTACTACTACTATCAAACATGTATCAGTCTGTCTGCAGCAGAGCCGTCCTTGTGTGTGAGGGTGTCTACTACCACTATCAAACATGTACCAGTCTGTCTGCAGCAGAGCCGTCCTTGTGTGTGAGGGTGTCTACTACTACTATCAAACCCCCCCCACAGTTCCCCAATAGCTGTCCCTCAAACATTCGACACCCCTCCCACAGCCCCCCCCCCATACATTTTGTTTATAAATACAATGAATTCCATTCCCCACCCGCAAGAACCCCTCAATGCACCAATAACCAAGAGAAGGAACTAAAGAGAAGAACGGAAATGACAGAAGAAAACAAACAAACAAACAATGCCATCGCTTCCTCAGCCCATCCCCACCCTCAGCTTCCCTCAGCCCATCCCAACCCCCTCAGCTTCCCTCTTCAGCCCATCCCATCCCTCAGCTTCCCTCAGCCCATCCCAACCCTCAGCTTCCCTCAGCCCATCCCAACCCTCAGCCCATCCCAACCCTCAGCTTCCCTCAGCCCATCCCAACCCTCAGCTTCCCTCAGCCCAACCCATCCCAACCCTCAGCTTCCTCAGCCCATCCCAACCCTCAGCTTCCCTCAGCCCAACCCATCCCAACCCTCAGCTTCCCTCAGCCCATCCCAACCTCAGCCCATCCATCAACCTCAGCTTCTCAGCCATCCCAACCTCAGCCCATCCATCTGACCTCAGCCCTCAGCCCAGCCTCAATGCATCCATCCCAGCCTCAGCCTCAGCCCATCCCAACCTCAGCCAACCTCAGCTTCCCTCAGGCCAATCCCAACCCTCAGCTTCCTCAGCCCAGCCATCCAACCTCGGCTTCCCTCAGCCATCCCAACCCTCAACTTCCCCTCAGCCCAACCCATTCCAACCCTCAGCTTCCCTCAGCCCATCCCAACCCTCAGCTTCCCTCGGCCCAACCCATCCCAACCCTCAGCTTCCCTCAGCCCAACCCATTCCAACCCTCAGCTTCCCTCAGCCCATCCCAACCCTCAGCTTCCCTCGGCCCATCCCATCTATCTCTGCTGGCCACCCACTTTGTGTTTCTACTCAACACATATCTTTCAACTCTGCTGTGATGTTTAACGTACAATTTCAATCTATCTAATCGAATAGAATCTACAGATTGGGAGTTGAAGATAAATACTTTTACTAAGAGTATTAGTATATTAGCAATTGACTGACCAGGTCTTTCCAGATCTCCTAACAGTACTATTTCTAGGGTCAATTTTAGATCAATGTTCTGCATTTACAGCCATTCCTGAACCTGAGACCAGAAACAGACTACCTGAGGGCAATACCTAAACAAATGCTCTACTGATTCTGTCCTCACAACAAAATCTGCAGAGCTTCCATGATTTTATGCCCCAAATATTCAACATTTTGTTGGTGGCAAGAATTCTATATAGTAATTTTAGCTGAAATTGAATCTTGCGTTGTTTATTATATCATCTCATACACCCTGTACCATGGAATCAAACATCTCTTCCCAACTATTTTGCAATCTGTATGGCTCAGCTATAAAACATCCTGGTCCTCAAATGAAGCTGCTGTACTTTCCTATTTATGCTATTTTTATTCCTCTGCCAGTTGTGATCCTTTATATTGGGCAGACAGACCAGTTCCCTACCTCCTCCAGTATTGATCCTTTATATTAGGCAGACAGACCAGTTCCCCACCTCCTCCTGGTTTGATCCTTTATATTGGGCAGACAGACCAGTTCCCTACCTCCTCCTGGTTTGATCCTTTATATTGGGCAGACAGACCAGTTCCCTACCTCCTCCTGGTTTGATCCTTTATATTGGGTAGACAGACCAGTTCCCTACCTCCTCCAGTATTGATCCTTTATATTGGGTAGACAGACCAGTTCCCCACCTCCTCCAGTATTGATCCTTTATATTGGGTAGACAGACCAGTTCCCTACCTCCTCCAGTATTGATCCTTTATATTGGGTAGACAGACCAGTTCC
>NW_027000473.1:0-8654 GCF_036934945.1 Oncorhynchus masou masou
GAGACAGGAAAAATCACCCATAAAACCCAACGCCAAACAGGCTACCTAAATATGGTTCCCAATCAGAGAAAATGACTAACACCTGCCTCTGATTGAGAAGCAAATCAGGCCAGACATAGAAATAGACAAACAAGATATCCAACATAGAATGCCCACTCATATCACACCCTGACCAAACAAAACATAGAAACATACAAAACAAACTATGGTCAGGGTGTGACAGAACCCCCCCCCCCACAAGGCGCGGACTCCTGCCGCAAAACCTGAACCTATTGGGGAGGGTCTAGGAGGGCATCTGTCCGCTGTGGCGGCTCTGGTGCTGGACGCGGCCCCCACTTCACCATAGTCTTAGTCCGCCACCTTGTCCGCTTCCGTGGCCTCCTAAACACGGCGACCCTACTGGACAGAGGGGCGGAAGCTCTGGACAGAGGGGCTGAGGGGCTCTGGCGCCTCTGGGCTGAGGGGCTCTGGCGGGCACTGGCGGCCCCTGGCTGACTGGCGGCCCCTGGCTGACTGGCTGCCCCTGGCTGACTGGCGGCCCCTGGCAGGCTGGCGGCACTGGCGGCCCCTGGCAGACTGGCGGCAATGGCGGCTCCTTGCAGATTGGCGGCGCTGGGCAGACTGGCGGCACTGGCGGCGCTGGGCAGACGGGTAGCTCCGGCAACGCTGGAGAGGAAGGCTCTGGCAGCGCTGGACTGAGTAGCTCTGGCACCTCTGGAATGAGGGGCTCTCGCACCTCTGGACTGAGGGGCGGGAGCTCTGGCAGCGCCAAACAGGCGGGAGACTCCGGCTGCGCTGGAGAGGAAGAAGGCTCTGGCAGCGCTGGAGAGGCGGGTGACTCCGACAGTGCTGGAGAGGAGGAAGGCTCCGGCAGCGCTGGACAGGTGGGAGCACCTGTAAGGATGAGCCGGAGAGACAGCCTGGTGCGGGGGGCTGCCACCGGAGGGCTGGTGCGTGGAGGTGGTACTGGATAGACCGGACCATGCAGGCGCACTGGAGCTCTTGAGCACCGAGCCTGCCCAACCATCCCTACCTGGTTGCATGCTCCCGGTCGCCCTGCCAGTGCGGCGAGGTTGAATAGCCCGCACTAGGCTATGCAGGCGAACCGGCGACACCATGCGCAAGGCTGGTGCCATGTAAGCCGGCCCAAGGAGACGCTCTGGAGACCAGATGCGCAGAGCCGGCTTCATGGCGCCCGGCCGATGCTTCTCTAGCCCGGCCGATAAGCGGAGCTGGGGATGTACCCGCACCGGGCTATGCACCGCACTGGACATTGGCTTCACACGCAGGCCACCGTTCTGCCCGGTCTCTCAGCCCCGGTAAGCACAGGAAGTTGCATGAGTCTCCCTACCTGGCTTCGCCACACTTCTGTATGCCTCCCCCAAGAACCTTTTGGGGCTGACTCTCGGGCTTCCATCCACGCCGCCGTGCTGCCTCCTCATACCAGCGCCTCTCCGCCTTCCCCACCTCCAGCTCTTCTTTGGGGCGGCGATATTCTCCAGGCTGTGCCCAGGGTCCTTTACCATCTAACTCATCCTCCCATGTCCATTCCTACTCGCGCTGCTCCTGCTGCTGCCCGTTACCATGCCGCTTGGTCCTGTTGTGGTTGGTGATTCTGTAACGGTTTTCTTTAGTTGAAGGAGAGGCAGACCAAAATGCAGCGTGGTTATATTGATTCATGTTTAATAAAAAAAAAGATAAACACGAACACTACAAAACAATAAACGTGGAAAACCAAAAACAGAGTTGGAGCTCCTAGTGGCCAGGGACTTAATTGCAGGGAAACTTAAATCAGTTTACCTAATTTCTATCAGCATGTTAAAAGTGCAACCAGAGCGAAAAAACTCTAGACCACCTTTACTCCACACACAGAGACGGGTATAAAGCTCTCCCTCACCCTCCATTTGGCAAATCTGACCATAATTCTATCCTCCTGATTCCTGCTTACAAGCAAAACTTAAAGCAGGAAGCTTTAAGTGACTCGGTCTATAAAAAACTGGTCAGATGAAGCAGATGCTAAACTACAGGACTGTTTTGCTAGCACAGATTGGAATATGTGTGTACACCATATCAGTCACTAGCTTCATCAATAAGCCCATCGACGACGTTGTCCCCACAGTGACTGTACATCACAGGCAACATTCACACTGAGCTAAAGGGTAGAGCTGCCACTTTCAAGAGGCGGACTCTAATCTGGAAGCTAATAAGAAATTCTGCTATGCCCGCCGACGAACCATCAAACAGGCAAAGCATCAATACAGGACTTAGATCGAACTGTACTACCCCTGCTCTAACGCTTGTCGGATGTTGAAGGGCTTGCAAACTATTAATTAGCAGGAAGCTTTAAGTGACTCGGTCTATACAAAAACTGGTCAGATGAAGCAGATGCTAAACTACAGGACTGTTTTGCTAGCACAGATTGGAATATGTGTGTACACCATATCAGTCACAAGCTTCTGTATGTATGTATTCTGTAACGGTTTTCTTTAGTTGAAGGAGAGGCGGACCAAAATGCAGTGTGGTTATATTGATTCATGTTTAATAAAAAAAAAGATAAACACAAACACTACAAAACAATAAACATGGAAAACCAAAAACAGCCTATCTGGTGCAAACACCCAGAGACAGGAACAATCACCCACAAAGTAACACCAAACAGGCTACTAAATATGGTTCCCAATCAGAGACAATGACTAACACCTGCCTCTGATTGAGAACCATATCAGGCCAGACATAGAAATAGACAAACAAGACATCCAACATAGAATGCCCACTCATATCACAACCTGACCAAACAAAACATAGAAACATACAAGCAAACTATGGTCAGGGTGTGACAGCAAAATAACCCATTGAGGCACTTCAATGTTCTTTACCCAGTTCAAAAAAGGTATCTTTCCTCTTTTAGTGGTAATCAAAATGTAGGGGCAGCGGCTCATCAAATATTTTGGGGCATGGTTTGCTCACAGCTCTTTCTGTGCACTAATGAGCGAGTGTCATTCCAGTTGTTCTAATCTGTTGTAGTTATGCTATTACATACTACGTACAACTATGGCTGGTGACAGTGTCTTTGCAGACACATACTGTATGGCCATGTGTCCATAGAGAATTGTTGGAGTAAGTCAGCCGTTTTCAATTCTCTTCTCAGGGACCCCAGCTGTTCCAGAGCTAGTACACCTGATTTAATGTGTTAATACACACAATAATAAAAAACTATGGAATTGTTGCAATATAAATATGGCCATTGAAAAACCAGAATATTGAACTGTTATCCATAAAGGTTCTATAAAGAACCATGAATAAGTGTACCATTGAAAAGGGGTTCTAAACCTCAGCAAAAAAAGAGTCCTTTCACTGTCAACTATTTTCAGCAAACTTAACATGTGTAAATATTTGTATGAACATAACAAGATTCAACAACTGAGACATAAACTGAACAAGTTCTACAGACATGTGACTAACAGAAATTGAATAATGTCCTGAACAAAGGGGAGGTCCAAAATCAAAGTAACAGTCACTATCTGGTGTGGCCACCAGCTGCATTAAGTACTGCAGTGCATCTCCGTGGACTGCACCAGATTTGCCAGTTCTTGCTGTGAGATGTTACCCCACTCTTCCACCAAGGCACCTGCAAGTTCCCTGACATTTCGGGTGAATGGCCCCTAGCCCTCAACCTCCGATCCAACAGGTCCCAGGACATGTACAATGGGATTGAGATCTGGGAACTTAAGCTGGCCATGACAGAACACCGACATTCCTGACTTGCAGGAAAACACGCACAGAACACAGTATGGCTGGAGGCACTGTCATGCTAGAGGGCTCATGTCAGGATGAGCCTGCAGGAAGGGTACACATGAGGGAGGAGGATGTCTTCCCTGTAATGCACAAGGTTGAGATCGCCTGCAATGACAACAAGCTCAGTCCAATGATGCTGTGACACACCGCCCCAGACCATGACGGACCCTCCACCTCCAAATCGATCCAGCTCCAGAAGTACAGGCCTCGGTGTAATGTTCATTCCTTCGACAGTAAACGTGAATTCGACTGATCACCCCAGGTGAGACAAACCGCGACTCATCAGTAAATCACTTTTGCAAGTCCTGTCTGGTCCAGCGACAGTGGGTTTTTGTGCCCACAGGTGACGTTGTTGCCGGTGATGTCTGTTGAGGACCTACCTTACAACAAACCCTCAGTCCAGCCTCTCTCAGCCTATTGTGGACAGTCTGAGCACTGATGGAGGGTTTGCATTCCTGGTGTAACTCAGGCAGCAGTTGCTGCCATCCCGTTACCTGTCCAGCTGGTGTGATGTTTGGATGTACCGATCCTGTGCAGGTGTTGTTACACGTGGTCTGCCACTGCGAGGATGATCAGTTGTCCACCCTGTCTCCCTGGAACGCTGTCTTAGGTGTCAAACAGTACGGACATTGCAATTTATTGCCCTGGCTACATCTGCAGTCCTCATGCCTCCTTGCAGCATGCCTGCATAACATTCACGCAGATGAGCAGGGACCTGGGAATCTTTAATTTGGTGTTTTTCAGTGTCGGTAGAAAGGCCTCTTTCGTGTCCTAAGTTTCATAACTGTGACCTTGCCTACCGTCTGTAAGCTGTTAGTGTCTTATCGACCGTTCCACAGGTGCATGATCATTAATTGTTTATGGTTCATTGAACATGCATGGGAAACACTGTTGAAAACCCTTTTCAATGAAGATCTGTGAAGTTATTTGGATTTTTACGAATTATCTTTGAAGGACAGGGTCCTGAAAAAGGGACGATTGCTGAGTTTATCCTGTCTAGGGCAGGCGTTCCACAGCGGAACCCCACCTTAACATTCCGCTGAAAAAGGCAGCCTGCAAAATTCAAAAATAATTTTTTATAAATATGCAACTTTCACACATTAACAGGTCCAATACAGCAAATGAAAGATAAACATATTGTTAATCTACCCTTAGTGTCCTGAATTCAAAAATGATTTACAGCAAAAGCACCACATATGATTATATTAGGTCAGAGTCAAGTTACAAAACACACATAGCCATTTTCCAGCGAAAGAGAAGTAACAAAAAGCAGAAATATAGATCAAATTAATCACTAACCTTTGTTGATCTTCATCAGATGACACTCATATGACATCATGTTACACAATACATGTATGTTTTGTTCGATAATGTGCATATTTATATCCCAGAATCCCAGTTTACAGTGGTGGGTTACGTGCAGTAATATTTTGATTCCAAACATCCGGTGATTTTCCCAGAAATACTCATAATAAACATTGATAAAAGATGCCAGAAGTATTCACAGAATTAAAGATAGACTGATCCTCTATGCACCTGTTGTACCCAGATTTCAAAAACTTTTGCGGAAAAAGCATAATCTGAGAACGGCGCTCAGTACCTGCTTATAAACAACTAGACAATTCCGCCATCTTGGAGTCAACATTAGTTCAAAAAATCACTATAAATATTCACTTACCTTGATAATCTTCATCAGAAGGCACTCCCAGGAATACCTGTTCGACAATAAATTACTGATTTGTTCCATAAAGTTCCATAAAGCCCATCATTTAACCACCTGTTGTTAGCGTGTTCAGTCCAGTAATCCATCTTCATGGATGCCCGACCATTTCATCCATGACAAAAACTCAAAAAGTTCCGCTACAGGTTGTAGAAAACAAGTAAAAACATGTCTGCAATCAATCTTGAGGATGTTTTTAACAAATAGCATCAATAAGGTTCCAATCTGAGAATTTCATTGTCTGAATAAAGCCCTGGAACGAGAGGACACTCTCTCGTGAGCGCGCTTCATGAGACTGAGCGCCCTGACAGACCACTCACTAAAATGGGTCTCATGAGCCTCTCCTTTATAGTATAATCTTATAACTAGGATGTAAAGACGGTAGCGTCTACTGGAAGCCCTGGGAAGTGGAAGCACATCCATATCTATCAGGGATTTAAATTGGAAATTTTGAAATTCGACTTCTCACTTCCGGTTTGGATTTCTTCTCAGGTTCTTGCTTGCCATATGTGTTCTGTTATACTCACAGACATCATTCAAACAGTTTTAGAAACGTCAGAGTGTTTTCTAACCAATACTATTAATAATATGCATATATTAGCATATGGGACTGAGTAGGAGGCAGTTTGGGCACGCAATTAATCAAAAAGTGATATATGCTGCCACTTAACCTAACAGGTTATGTAGCCACCAAAAGGGTTGTCACCATAGCGAATCTTTTTTGGTGCTATATAGAATATGTTTTAAGGTTCTTCATAGAACCTTAGGAAAAGTTCTTTATACCACCATACAGGTTCCATTAGAACCTTATGAACATGGTACCAAAAAAAACAAATGGCACTATTTAGAACCATTTGTTTTAACTTTTTTTGTTGTTGTTGTTGTTTTTGTTGTTGTGTTTACACTAAATTCTTATATAGCATCCTTTCCCTCTTTGTTCTCTTTCTCCATCTCCTCACTGGCTCTGTGAATCCTCTTTCCTCTGAAGTCATAGTTCCCCCTATAATCGTGTCCTTCTGCTGCGTAATTCTCTCTCATCCTCTTTACATCCCACACTCCTCATCTGTCTCAGAACCTCATCTGCTGCGCCAATTGGCGCATAAAGTGTAGATATGTCTCTGTTATGTCACCCTATGTACACGACAACAATGTTATGATGGTTAGACATATGTTCAGACAACCTTCTCCCATGCTTGGTGAAATTATATAGAACTCTTGAAAGAAAATAGTCAAGCAATCTTACAAGTAGCTCTAACCAAAAGGGGCGTTAGAGATGCTAACCAAAAGATTGCACTACTAATTCTAAACTTTTAGTAAAAAAGATTAATTGGGGTTCCATAATGAACCTTTTGGATCTTTGGTCAATATGTAAGAAACTTTTTCTGAAAAGGTGAAAAAGGTGGAGGAAGAACTTATTCCAAACCTGGAGGAATAACTAATTGTGTTCTATAATTAAAAAAATCCAAACACCAACCTCCATTTATCCAGCATGACGACTTAAGATGGTACCAATAGCGTAATTGTTAAGGTAAGCAAAGTACATTTTTTTAATTCAAATTAATGAAGCCTTAATCATGTGATAAACCATAGGCTAGATATATAAAGTTGTTTCAGTGTTTGAGCATTATAGGCTTCCGTTTGTTAGCTAGCTAGCTAAGCCTAGGAAAAATACACTTGGTGCATGATATCTAAGTAAGTCTTAAGGTTTTGCTCACCTAAGGTAGAGTGTCTCATGATAAGCTGTGGACCACACTATCTACCTAGAGAGTTTTCATTTGTATTTTTAGTAGCTGTCTACATATCCACACAGACCGATGCTGGTACTAAAACCCAACTCAATGAGCTGTATACATCCATAAGAAAACAGGAAAACGCTCATCCAAAGTTGGCGCTCCTAGTGGCCAGGGACTTAATTGCAGGGAAACTTAAATCAGTTTACCTAATTTCTATCAGCATGTTAAAAGTGCAACCAGAGGGAAAAAAACTCTAGACCACCTTTACTCCACACACAGAGACGGGTATAAAACTCTCCCTCACCCTCCATTTGGCAAATCTGACCATAATTCTATCCTCCTGATTCCTGCTTACAAGCAAAACTTAAAGCAGGAAGCTTTAAGTGACTCGGTCTATAAAAAACTGGTCAGATGAAGCAGATGCTAAACTACAGGACTGTTTTGCTAGCACAGATTGGAATATGTGTGTACACCATATCAGTCACTAGCTTCATCAATAAGCGCATCGACGACGTTGTCCCCACAGTGACTGTACATCACAGGCACCATTCACACTGAGCTAAAGGGTAGAGCTGCCACTTTCAAGAGGCGGACTCTAATCTGGAAGCTAATAAGAAATTCTGCTATGCCCACTTACCTAACCATCAAACAGGCAAAGCATCAATACAGGACTTAGATCGAACTGTACTACCCCTGTTCTAACGCTTGTCGGATGTTGAAGGGCTTGCAAACTATTAATTAAAACAAAGGGAAGCACAGCCGAAAGATGCCCAGTGACACAAGCCTACCATTAGCCTACATACAGTAACTTCTATGCTCACTTCGAGACAAGTAACACTGAAACATGCATGAGAGCATCAGCTGTTCCAGACGACTGTGTGACCACGCTCTCCGCAGCTGACAGGATTACCAGGATGTGTCCTCCGAGCATGCGCTGACCAACTGGCAAGTGTCTTCACTGACATTTTCAACATCTCCCTGTCTGAGTCTGTATGTGCCCAAGAACACAAAGGTAACCTGCCTAAATGACTACCGACCCGTAGCACTCACGTCTGTAGCCATAAAATGCTTTGAAAGGCTGGTCATGGCTCACATCAACACCATTATCCCAGAAACTCTAGACTCACCCACTGCATACGCACTAACAGATCCACAGATGATGCCCTAAAAATTGTCAAAGACTCCAGCCACCCTAGTCATAGACTGTTCTCTCTGCTACAGCACGGCAAGTGTTACCGGAGTGAAAAGTCTAGGTCCAAGAGGCTTCTAAACAGCTTCTACCCCCAAGCCATAAGACTCCTGAACAACTAATCAAATGGCTACCCAGACTGTATGTATTTCCCCCACCACCCTTCTACGCAGCTGCTGCACTCTGTTATTATCTATGCATAGTCACTTTAATAACT
>NW_027000474.1:0-8654 GCF_036934945.1 Oncorhynchus masou masou
AGCAGTAGTAGAAACGGCAGCAGCAGTAGTAGAAACAGCAGCAGCAGTAGTCGAGTAACAGCAGCAGCATCAGTATTAACAGCAGCAGCAGCAGTAATAGCAACAGCAGCAGCAGCAGTAGTAGAACAGCAGCAGCAGAAGAAGACGTAACAGCAGCAGTAGTAGTAACAACAGCAGTTGTAATAGTAACAGCAGCAGCAGTAGTAGTAACAGCAACAGTAGTAGTAACAGTAGTTGCAGTAGAAGTGGTAGTAACAGCAATAGTAGTAGTAACATTAGTTGCAGTAGTAGCAGCAGTACTAGTAACAGCAGCTGCAGTAGTCGTAGTAACAGCATCAGTAGTAGTAACAGCAGTAGCAGTAGTAACAGCAGCAGTAGTAGTAACAGTAGTTGCAGTAGTAGCAGCAGTAGTAGTAACAGCAGCAGAAGCAGTAGTAGTAACAGTAGCAGTAGTAGTAGTAACAGGACCAGCAGTAATAGTAACAGCAGCAGCAGCAGTTGAAGGATAAGCAGCAGTAGTAGTAACAGCAGCAGAAGCAGTAGTAGTAACAGCAGCAGTAGTATTAACAGCAGCAGTAGTAGTAAGAGCAGCAGCAGTGCAGTGGTAGAAGTAACATCATCAGTAGCAGTAGTAACAGCAGCAGTAGTAGTAACAGCAGCAAGTGGTAGTAGTGACATCATCAGTAGTAGTAGTAACAGCAGCAGTAGAAGTAGTAGTAGTAGCAGTAGTAACAGCAGCAGTAGTAGTAACAGCAGCAACAGTAGAAGTAGTAGTAGCAGCAGTAGTAGTAACAGCAGCAGTAGTATTAAGTAACAGCAGCAGCAGTAGAAGTAACAGTAGGAGCAGTTGTAGCAGCAGCAGTAGTAGTAACAGCAGCAGCAGCAGTAGTAGTAACAGCAGCAGTAGTAGTAACAGCAGCAGCAGTAACAGCAGCAGTAGTAGTAACAGCAGCAGTAGTAGTAGTAGCAACAGCAGTAGTAGTAGTAACAGCAGCAGTAGTAGTAACAGCAGCAGCAGCAGTAGTAGCAACAGCAGCAGTAGTAGTAACAGCAGCAGCAGTAGTAGTAGTAACAGCAGCAGTAGTAGCAGTAGTAACAGCAGCAGTAGTAGTAACAGCAGCAGTAGTAGTAGTAACAGCAGTAGTAGTGGTAACAGCAGCAGTAGTAGTAGTAACAGCAGCAGTAGTAGTAACAGCAGCAGCAGTAGTAGTAACAGCACAGTAGTGTAGTGGTAACAGTAGTAGTAGCAGTAGTAACAGCAGCAGTAGTAGTAACAGCACAGCAGTAGTAGTAACAGCAGCAACAGTAAAGTGTAATAGTAACAGCAGCAGTAGTAGCAGTAGTAACAGCAGCAGTAGTAGTAACAGCAGCAGCAGTAGAAGTAACAGTAGGAGCAGTAGGTGTAGTAACAGCTGCAATAGTAGCAGTAGTAACAGCAGCAGTAGTAGTAACAGCAACAGTAGTAGTAACAGCATCAGCAGTAGTAACAGCAGTAGTAGTAGTAACAGCAGCAGTAGTAGTAACAGCAGTAGTAGTAACAGCAGCAGTAGTAGTAACAACAGCAGCAGTAGTAGTAACAGCAGTGTAGTAGTAACAGCAGTAGTGATGTAGCAACAGCAGCAGTAGTAGTAACAGCAGCAGCAGTAGTAGTAGTAACAGCAGCAGTAGTAGTAGTAACAGCAGCAGTAGTAGTAACAGCAGCAGCAGTAGTAGTAGTAACAGCAGCAGTAGTAGTAACAGCAGCAGCGGTGGTAACAGGAGCAGCAGTAGTAGTAGTAACAGCAGCAGTAGTACGGTAACAGCAGCAGTAGTAGTAACAGTAGCAGCAGCAGTAGTAACAGAGCAGTAGTAGTAACAGCAGCAGCAGTAGTAGTAACAGTAGTAGTAGTAGTAACAGCAGCAGTATTAGTAGTAGTAGTAACAGTAGCAGCAGTAGTAGTAACAGCAGCAGTAGTAGTAACAGCAGCAAGTAGTAGTAGTAACAGCAGTAGTAGTAGTAACAGTAGTACAGCAGCAGTAGTAGTAACAAGCAGCAGCAGTAGTAGTAGTAACAGCAGTGTAGTAGTAGCAGTAGTAACAACAGCAGTAGTAGTAATAGCAACAGCAGCAACAGTAGTAGTAGTAACAGCAGTAGTAGTAGTAACAGTAACAGTAGCAGTAGTGGTAACAGCAGCATCAGTAGTAACAGTAGTAGTGTTAGTAACAGCAGCAGTATAGTAACAGCAGCAGCAGTAGTAAGTAGTAACAGCAGCAGTAGTAGTAACAGCAGCAGTAGTAGTAGCAAAGTAACATCAGCAGTAGCAGTAGTAACAGCAGCAGTAGTAGTAACAGCAGCAGTAGTAGTAGTAACAGCAGCAGAGTAACAGCAGCAGCAGTAGTAAGTAACAGCAGCAGTAGTAGTAACAGCAGCAGTAGTAGTAGTAACAGCAGTAGTAGTAGTAACAGCAGCAGTAGTAGTAACAGCAGCAGCAGTAGTAGTAACAGCAGCAGTAGTAGTAACAGCAGCAGTAGTAGGTGTAGTAACAGCAGCAGTAGTAGTAACACAGTGGTAGTAACAGCAGTAATAGTAGTAACAGAAGTAGTAGTAGCAGCAGCAGCAGGAGTAGAGTACGCTGCAGCCCCCAGCGGCAGCAGCAGTAGTAGTAGTAACAGCAGCAGTAGTAACAGCAGCAACAGCAGTAGTAGTAGCAGCAGCAGCAGTAGTAGTAAGCAACAGCAGTAGTAGAAGTAAATGCACAGGGGCAGTGGTAGTAACATGCAACGGTAGTAGTAACAGCAGCAGCTGGTAGTAGTTGTAACAGCAGCAGTAGTAGTAGTAACAGCAGCAGTAGTAGTAACAGCAGCAGTAGTAGGTGTAGTAACAGCAGCAGTAGTAGCAGTAGTAACAGCAGCAGTAGTAGTAACAGCAGCAGCAGTAGAAGTAACAGTAGCAGCAGTAAGTGTAGTAACAGCAGCAGTAGTAGTAGTAGTAACAGCAGCAGTAGTAGTAGTAACAGCAAGTAACAGTAGTAGTAGTAACAGCAGTAGTAAGCAGTAGTAACAGCAGCAGTAGTAGTAGTAACGGCAGCAGTAGAAGTAACAGTAGGAGCAGTTGTAGCAGCAGCAGTAATATTAACAGCAGCAGCAGCAGTAGTAGTAACAGCAGCAGTAGTAGTAACAGCAGCAGCAGTAGTAGCAGCAGCAGCAGTAGCAGCAGTAGTAGTAACAGCAGCAGCAGTAGCAGTAGCAGCAGTAGTAAGCAGCAGCAGTAGTAGTAGTAACAGCAGCAGTAGTAGTAGTAACAGCAGCAGTAGTAGTAACAGCAGCAGCAGTAGTAGTAACAGCAGCAGTAGTAGTAACAGCAGCAGCAGCAGTAGTAGTAACAGCAGCAGCAGCAGTAGTAGTAACAGCAGCAGTAATCGTAACAGTAGCAGCAGTAGTAGTAACACTAGCAGTAGTAGCAGTAGCAGCAGCAGCAGTAGTAGTAGCAGCAGCAGCAGTAGTAGTAATAGCAGCAGCAGCAGTAGTAGTAGCAGCAGTAGTAGTAGTAACAGCAGTAGTAGTAGTAGCAGCAGTAGTAGTGGTAACAGCAGCAGTAGTTGTAACAGCAGCAGTAGTATTAGTAACAGCAGCAGTAGTAGTAACAGCAGCAGTAGTAGGTGTAATAACAGCTGCAGTAGTAGCAGTAGTAACAGCAGCAGTAGTAGTAACAGTAGTAGTAGTAGTAGTAGTAACAGCAAGTAGTAGTAACAGCAGTAGTAGTAACAGGGCAGTAGTAGTAACAGTAACAGTAGTAGCAGTTAGTAGTAGCAGCAGTAGTGGTAACAGTAGCAGCAGTAGTAGTAGTAACAGCAGCAGTAGTAGTAACAACAACAGTAGTAGCAGCAGTAGTAATAGTAACAGCAGCAGTAGTAGTAGTAACAGCAGTAGTAGTAGTAACAGCAGCAGTAGTAGTAACAGCAGCAGCAGCAGTAGTAGTAACAGCAGCAGTAGTAGTAACAGCAGTAGTAGTAGTAACAGCAGCAGTAGTAGTAACAGCAGCAGCAGCAGTAGTAGTAACAGCAGCAGTAGTAGTAACAGCAGCAGCAGTAGTAGTAGTAACAGCAGCAGTAGTAGTAACAGCAGCAGTAGTAGTAACAGCAGTAGTAGTAGTAACAGCAGCAGTAGTAGTAACAGCAGCAGCAGCAGTAGTAGTAACAGCAGCAGTAGTATTAACAGCAGCAGTAGTAGTAGTAACAGGACCAGCAGTAATAGTAACAGCAGCAGTAGTAGTAACAGCAGCAGCAGTAGAAGTAACAGTAGGAGCAGTAGGTGTAGTAACAGCATCGTAGTAGCAGTAGTAACAGCAGCTGTAGTAGTAACAGCAGCAGCAGTAGTAGTAACAGCAGCAGCAGTAGTAGTAAGTAACAGCAGTAGTAGTAGTAACAGTAGTAACAAGCAGTAGTAGTAGTAACAGCAGCAGTAGTAGTAACAGCAGCAGTAGTGTAGTAACAGCAGCAGTAGTAGTAACAGCAGCAGTAGTAGTAGTAACAGCGGCAGTAGTAGTAACAGCAGTAGTAGTGGTAACAGCAGCAGTAATAGTAACAGCAGCAGCAGTAGAAGTAGTAACAACAGCAGCAGTAGTAGTACCAGCAGCAGCAGTGCAGTGGTAGTAACATCAGCAGTAGCAGTAACAGCAACAGTAGTAGTAGTAGTAACAGCAGCAGCAGTAGTAGTAACAGCAGCAGTAGTAGTAACTGCAGCAGCAGTAGTAGTAACAGCAGCAGCAGTTGGTAATTAACAGCAGCAGTAGTAGTGGTAACAGCAGCAGTAGTTGTAACAGCAGCAGCAGTAGTAGTAACAGCAGCAGTAGTAGTAACAGCAGCAGCAGTAGTAGTAGTAACAGCAGCAGTAGTAGTAGTAGTAACAGCAGCAGTAGTAGTAACAGCAGCAGCAGTAGTAGTAGTAACAGCAGCAGTAGTAGTAACAGCAGCAGTAGTAGTAACAGCAGCAGCAGTAGTAGTAGTAACAGCAGCAGTAGTAGCAGTAGTAACAGCAGCAGTAGTAGTAACAGCAGGAGCAGTAGTAGTAGTAACAGCAGTAGTAGTGGTAACAGCAGCAGTAGTAGTAACAGCAGCAGTAGTAGTAGTAACAGCAAGGTAGTAGTTAGTAACAGCTGCAGTAGTAGCAGTAGTAACAGCAGCAGTAGTAGTAACAGCAGCAGCAGTAGAAGTAACAGTAGGAGCAGTTGTAGCAGCAGCAGTAATATTAACAGCAGCAGTAGTAGTAACAGCAGCAGTAGTAGTAACAGCAGCAGCAGTAGTAGCAGCAGAAGTAGTAGTAGTAACAGCAGCAGTAGTAGTAACAGCCGCAGCAGCAGTAGTAGTAACAGCAGCAGCCAGTCCTGTAACAGCAGCAGTAGTAGTAGTAACAGCAGCAGTAGTAAGTAACAGCAGCAGAGCGCAGTAGTAGTAACAACAGCAGTAGTAGTCAGTAACAGCAGCAGTGGTAGTAACTGCAGCAGTATTAGTAGTGGTGGGTAACAGCAGCTGTATTGGTAACAGCAGCAGCAGTCATAGTAACAGCAGCAGTGGTGGTAACAGCAACAAGTGGTAACAGCAGCAGTAGTAGTAGTAGCAACTCAGCAGTGGTAGTAACAGTTGCAGTAGTAGGCAGTATTAACTACAAGAGCGGCGGTAGTGGTACGGAGCTGTGAGGGGAACAGCCGCAGTAGGTGGTGATCAGGGTACACCCAAACAAGGGGTAGTAACATCCAGCAGTGGTGGTGCTGGTAACAGCAGCAGTGTAGCAGTGGTAACAGCAGCGGTAGTAGTAGTACAGCCCAGTCAAGTAACAGTAGAGCTGTGGTTAACAGCAGTAACAAACTAGTTGTAACGCGCAGTAGTAGTAGTAATCAGCACAGTAGTTCCGGAGACACCTGTAACAGCACAGTAGTAGTAAGGCAGCATCCGTAGTAGGATAAGCAATCAGTAGTAGTAACATGATTTAGCATGCAGTATAGTAAAGTAACAGTACTGAGTAACAGTAGGTGAATTCACCAATTTGTCAGCGCAGTGGTAGCAGTAGTAACAACAGCAGTAGTAGTAGCAGCAGCAGCAGTAGTAGTAACAGCAGCAGCAATAGTAGTAGTAACAGCAGCAGTAGTAGCAGTAGTAACAGCAGCATCCGCAGTAGTAGTAGCAGCAGCAGCAGTAGTAGTAACAGCAGCAGCAGTGGTAGTAACAGCAGTTGCAGCAGTAATAGTAACAGCAGCAGCAGTGGTAGTAACAACAGCAGTAATGGTAACAGCGTAGTAGTGGTAACAGCAGCAGTAGTAGTGGCAGCACCAGCAGTAGTAGTAGCAACAGCAGCGGTAGCAGTAGTATTAGTAGCAGCAGCAGTAGTAGGTGTAGTAACAGCTGCAGTAGTAACAGTGAGCAGTAACAGCTGCAGTAGTGTGGTAACAGCAGCAGTAGTAGTAACACCAGCAGCAGTAGAAATAACAGTAGTAGCAGTTGTAGCAGCAGCAGTAATATTAACAGCAGCTGCAGCAGTAGTAGTAACAGCAGTAGTAGTAACAGCAGCAGCAGTAGTAGCAGCAGCAGCATTAGTAGTAGCACCAGCAGCAGTAGCAGTAGTTTTAGTAGCATCAGCAGCAGTAGCAGTAGCAGCAGCAGCAGTAGATTAGCAGCAGTTGTAGTAGCAGCAGCAGTAGTATCAGTAGTAGCAGCAGCAGTAGCAGAAGCAGCAGCAGCAGTAGTAACAGCAGTTGTAGTAGCAGCAGCAGCGGTAGCAGTAGTAGTAACAGCTACAGTAGTAGTAGTAACAGCAGTAGCAGTAGTAGTAGCAACAGCAGCAGTAGTAGTAATAGCAGCAGCAGTAGTAGTAGTAACAGCAGCAGCAGCAGTAGTAGTAACAGCAGCAGTAGTAGTAGTAACAGCAGCAGTAGTAGTAGTTACAGCAGCAGTAGTAGTAACAGCAGCAGTAGTAGTAGTAGCAGCAGCAGCAGTAGAAGTAACAGTAGGAGCAGTAGTAGCAGCAGCAGTAATATTAACAGCAGCAGCTGCAGTAGTAGTAACAGCAGCAGTAGTCGTAACAACAGCAGCAGTAGTAGCAGCAGCAGCAGTAGTAGTAGCACCAGCAGCAGTAGCAGTAGTATTAGTAGCAGTAGCAGTAGTATTAGTAGCAGCATCAGCGGTAGCAGTGGCAGCAGTATTAGCGGCAGTTGGTAAGCAGCAACAGTAGTATCGGTAGTAGCAGCAGCAGTAGCAGAAACAGCAGCAGCGGTAAAGTAACAGCAGTTTAATGATAGCAGCAGCAGCGGTAGCAGGTGGTAGTAACAGCTGCAGTAGTAATGTGGTAACAACAGCAGCGGCAGTAGTAGTAACAGTAGCAGCAGTAGTAGCGGTAATAGCAGCTGCAGTAGTGGTAACAATGCGGTAGTAGCAGATAAGCAGCGGCAGCAGTAGTAGTAGCAACAGCAGCAGTGGTATTAACAACAGCAGCGGCGGTGAATGTTTCTTAGCAGTGGTGGTAACGGCGGCAGTGATCATTAACGGTAGCGGCAGTGGTAGTAACACTGGCAGTAGTAGCAGTAGCAGCAGCAGCAGTGGTAGTGGCAGCGGCAGTAGTGGTAACAGCGGCAGCGGCAGTAAGTAAGTAACAGCAACAGTAGTAGTAATAGCGGTGGCAGTGAGTATTGGTAGCGGCAGCGGCAGTATGGTAGCAGCGGCAGCAACAGTAGTAGCAGCAGTTGTAGTAGCAACAGCAGTAGTATCGGTAGTAGCAGCGGCAGTGGCAAGAGCAGCAGGAGCAGTAGTAACAGCGGTTGTAGTGGCGGCGGCAATGATGGCAGTAAGTAGTAACAGCTGCAGTAGTGGTAATGTTTCACAGCAGCAGCAGCAGCAGTAGTAGTAACAGTGGCGGCAGTAGTAGTAATAGCGGCTGCAGTAGTAGTAACAGTAGCAGTAATGGCAATGCTGTAGCAGTAGTAGTAGAAGTAACAGCAGCAGTAGTAGTAACAACAGCGGTAATTGTAACAATGGCAGCAGTAGTAGTAACACGTACGGTAGTAGCAGTAGCAGCAACAGCAGTGATGACGACAGCAGCGGTAGTAGCCAGCAGCAGCAATATTAGTAATAGCAGCAGCAGCAGTAGTAGTAGCAGCAGCAGCAGTAGTAGTAATAGCAGCAGCAGCAGTAGTAGTAACAGCAGCAGTAGTAGTAACAGCTACAGTAGTAGTAGTAACAGCAGCAGCAGTAGCAGTAGTAGTAACAGTAGCAGCAGTAGTAGTAATAGCAGCTGCAGTAGTAGTAACAGTAGCAGTAGTAGTAGTAACAGCAGCAGTAGTAGCACTAGTAGCAGCAGCAGTAACAGCAGCAGCAGTAATCGTAACAGTAGCAGCAGTAGTAGTAACACTAGCAGTAGTAGTAGCATCAGCAGCATTAGTTGTAACAGCAGCTGCAGCAGTAGTAGCACTTGCAGCAGCAGCAGCAGTAGTAGTAGTAGTAACAGTAGCAGTAGTAGCAGCAGCAGTAGTAGCAGTAACAGTAGTAGCGGTAGTAGTAAGACTAGCAGTAGTAGCAGTAGCAGCAGCAGAAGTTGTAGTAACAGTAGCAGTAGGATCGCGGCAGCAGCGATAAAGTATGATGCAGCAGTCGTGCGCTGGTGGTAATGGCCTAGCGACGGTAGCAGCA
>NW_027000475.1:0-8649 GCF_036934945.1 Oncorhynchus masou masou
ATCAGTAAAAAACCTAAACAGTATATCTGACCTCTCAGCTTCCTTTTCAAATCAACAAATCTCAAACAGAAAACCAAAGAAAATGAACAGCAATGACAAATGGTTTGATGAAGAACGCAAGAAATTGAGAAACCTTTTCAACCAAAAATATAGAGACCCAGAAAACCCTAGCCTTTACTATGGTGAATCACGAAAACAATACAGAAATACACGATGGAAAAAGAAGGAACAGCAAGTCAGAAATCAGCTCAACGTGATTGAAGACTCCATAGACTCTAACCACTTCTGGGAAACACTAAACAAACAGTAACACTAAGACGTATCTATACAAAACCGAGATGTATGGGTAAACCACTTCTCCAATATTTTTGGCCCTAAATCAATGAACAAACAGCAAAAACATTTACTTCGTCAAATACAAATCTCAGAATCAACTATTAAAGACTACCAGAACCAACTGGATTCTCCAATTACATTGAATGAACTAGAGGACAAAATACAAACTCTCAAACTCAAAAAGGCCTGTGGTGTTTGATTCTCAAATAAATGATAAAATATACAGACCGCAAATTCCTATTGGCAGTACTTCAACTCTTTAACATCATCCTTTTACACAAAAGTGGTGAAAAATTTGACCGAAATAACTACCGTAGCATATGCGTCAACAGCAACCTTGGAAAAATCCTCTGCATTATCACTAACAGCAGAATTGTACATTTCCTCAGTGAAAACATTGTACTGAGCAAATGTCAAGTAGTTTATTTTACCCAATTACCATACCAGAGACCACGCTTTCACCCTGCACACCCTAATTGACAAGCAAACAAAACAAAGGCAAAGTTCTCATACTTTGTTGATTTCAAAAAAGCTTTTGAGTTTGGCATGAGGGTCTGCTATACAAATTTATGGAAAGTGGTGTTGGGTGTAAAAACATACAACATTATAAAATCCATGTAAAAAATGACAGATTTCTTTCCACAGGGCTGTGGGGTGAGACAGGGATGCAGTTTAAGCCCCAACATCTTCAACAAATATATCAGCAAATTGAAGAGGGCACTAAAACAGTCTGCAGCACCTGGCCTCTCATCCTACTAGAATCTGAAGTCAAATGTCTACTGTTTGCTATTGATCTGGTGCTTCTGCCCCCAAACAAGGAGGGCCTACATCAGCACCTAGATCTTCTGCATATATTCTGTCAGTTCTGGGCCCTAACAGTAAATCTCAGTAAGACAACAAAAAGGTCAATTTGCCACAAATACAAATTCCATCTGGACATCAATGCCCTGGAGCACACAAAAATCTATACATACCTCGGCCAAAACATCAGCGCCACAGGTAACTTACACAAAGCTGTGATCCATCTGAAACACAAGGCAAGAAGGGGCTTCTATGCCATCAAAAGGAACATACAATTTGACACACCAATTAGGATCTAAAAATACTTGAATCAGTTATAGAACCCATTGCCCTTTATGGTTGTGAGGTCTGGGGTCCACTCACTGACCAAGAATTCACAAAATGGGACAAACACCAAATTGAGACTTTGCATGCAGAATTCTGCAAAACTGTCCTCTGTGTACAATGTAAACCACCACATAATGAATGCAGAGCAGAATTATGCTGATATCCGATAATGATCAAAATCCATAAAAGAGACATTCAATTCTACAACCACCTAAAATGAAGCGATTCCAAAACAATCGATAACAAAGCCATCACCTACAGTGACATGAGCCTTGAGAAGAGCCCCCTAAGCAAAATGGTCCTGGGGCTCTGTTCACAAAAACAAACACACCCCACAGAGCTCCAGGACAGCAATACAATTAGAACCAACCAAATCATGAGGAAACTAAAATATAATGACTTGACATATTGGAAAGAATTAACAAAAAAACAAAGCAAACTAGAATGCCTGTCCACTGTGACTGACCCAAACTTAAGGAATTCTTTGACTATGTACAGACACAGTGAGCATAGCCTTGCTATTGAGAAAAGCTGCCATAGGCAGTCCTGACTCTCAAGAGAAGACAAGCTATGTGCACACTGCCCACAAAATTAGGTGGAAACTGAGCTTCACTTCCTAACCTCTTTCCCAATGTATGACCATATTAGAGACACATATTGTATTTCCCTCAGATTACACAGATCCACAAAGAATTTAAATTCTTGGGTGAAATACCACAATGTGACATCACAGCAGCAAGATTTGTGACCTTTTGCTAGTAAAAAAGGACAGCTAGTGAAGAACAGACACCATTGTAAATACAATGTCATATTTATTTATTTTCCCATTTGTACTTTAACTATTTGCAAATAATATGACATTTGAAACGTCTTTATTATTTTGGAAGTGAGTGTAATGTTGACTGTTAATTTTTATTGTTTATTTCACTTTTGTTTATTATCTATTTCAATTGCTTTGGCAATGTTAACATATGTTTCCCAGGCCAATAAAGGCCTTGAATTAGAGAGACAGAGACAGAGAAATAGAGAGAAATAGAAAGAGAGAGAGTTGGGATGTTAAATACCACGGCGACAGGTACTGACCCCAGTCTAGAGGTCAAGGATCGAGCTGGGTTTTTAGGGAAGACAGTGACCCCTAATAACATAGGGGACATCCGACAGTCTAGAAAGAGGAGGGAGGAGGAAAGGAGAGAATGATGGGGACAGAGAGAGGGATGTGAAAGGGAAGGAAGGAGACAGACAGACAGATAAGGGGGGGGGGGGGATCAAATAGGGACACGGAAGGCTTTAGTTTAGGCAGCCACTACTGACTGTGACAATATCTCACACATGCGCCTGTGTGCTCTCTCTCTACTTCTCTGGAAAAGTGCCCTGTAATTTTAATATAGGATCTAGCTACACCACATCACAAAAATACACGGTTCTTAAACTGTCATTTTGCATTTAAAAGCACATCAATTTCATGGAAGCAGTATACATGTCAGGTTTGAGTTACAGACAGAAGTTATACTGTGTGGTTTTTAAGTGAGCCGTCAAAGGAGCTTGTCGTAAACACAAGTGGTGTTTGATATATCACCAGGTATTGATCAGGTGTTTGTTGCATTGTGGCTTTAAAGTCACTAAGTAGGTAAGTGAGGCTCAAGCAAAGACCTCTTATAAGATCTTATTCGTCATTTTAACACTTTAATATGATGCACATGCCTGTCTGTGTCAAATAATACAGTGGACTTATATCCCTCAGTGATTGTGTATTTTGAGGGTCCATTAGTTTGACAGCATTGCATCTTGCAGTACTGGCTGTAAAGGCAGCATTAGCTGTGCTTATATTTGTTCAGTTTCACCTCATGTACAAGTGACCTGTACGAGTGTGAGGTGAGAAATGGAAGTACTTATTCCAACTTTCCTTTGAGACACCATCAGAGAGTGGGGTCACAGCCAGGGATAAGTCATTATTGACAGCGACCTTGGAGAAATTAGGGTTAAGTGCCTTGCTCAAACGCACATGGATAGATTTTTCACCTAATCGGCTCGAGATTTGAACAAGCAACCTTTTGGTGACTGGCCCAACGCTCTATGCTACCTGCTTCCCATTGTCACATACAGTATACTTCCTCTCCGGCCTCTAGATCATCAGGCTGCTGATTATCCCGTATACCTGTCACCATCATCAAGCACACCAGCGCCTCATGACACTCACCTGGACTACATCATCATCTTTTTCCCTATATCTGTCACTCCCCTTGGTTCTTTCCTCAGGTGTTATTGACTCTGTTTCATGTTGGTGAGTTGTCCGTGTTTGGTGTTTGTTTTATTTATTTTTAAACACACTCCCTGAACTTGCTTCCCGACTCCCAGCGCACATCGGCACACCCATTATGGGAGAATTGAGGCAGAGAAAGCAGGAGAGAGCTTGAGGGGAGAAAAAGCGGGGAAGAGGTGAAAGTTGAGAAAAAAAAACAGATGAGTTCTGGTCATGACCCAAGCCAGTGGCCAGCCCCAAAACACGCTCCGTCCAAGTTTTAAATGGACATTATATCAGCCGATCAGCATATCAAATCAACTTTTATTTGTCACGTGCCGAATACAACAGGTGTAGTAGACGTTACAGTGAAATGCTTACTTACAAGCCCTTAATTAACCAAAAATACAGTTAAGAAAATACAAAAGAAAGTAAGAGAAAAGGATAACAAATAATTAAAGAACAGCAGTAAATAACAACAGCAGGGCTCTATACAGGGTACCGGTACAGAGTCAATGTGCAGGGTCACCGGTGTCGAGGTAAGTGAGGTAATATGTACATGTAGGTAGAGTTATTAAAGTGACTATGCATAGATAAAGACAGAGTGTGGCAGCAGCATAGAAGGGGAGGTGGGGAAGACAATGAAAATAGTCTGGGTAGCCACTTGATTAACTGTTCAGGAGTCTTATGGCTTTGAGGTAGAAGCTGTTTAGAAGCCTCTTGGACCTCGACTTGGTCCTCCGTTACCGCTTGTCATGTGGTAGCAGAGAGAACAGTCTATGACTAGGGCGGCTGGAGTCTTTGACAATTTTTAGGGCCTTCCTCTGACACCGCCAGGTATAGAGGTCCTGGATAGCAGGAAGCTTGGCCCCAGCGACTTACTGGGCTGTACGCACTACCCTCTGTAGTGCCTTGCCGTCGAGGCGCCGAGAAGTTGACATACTAGGCAGCGATGCGCTCAATGGTGAGGATCTGAGGACCCATGCCAAATAATTTCAGTCTCCAGAGTGGGAATAGGTTGCCCACTTCATGACTGTGTTGGTGCGTTTGGACCATGTTATTTTGTTGGTGATGTGGACGCCAAGGAACTTGAAGCTCTCAACCTGCTCCACTACAGCCCCGTCGATGGCTCCACTCCTTTTCCTGTAGTCCACAATCATCTCCTTTTTCCTGATCACGATGAGGGAGAGGTTGTTGTCCTGGCATAGGCTGTCTCAGCGTTTTTGGTGATCAGGCCGACCGCTGTTGTGTCATCAGCAAACTTAATGGTGGTGTTGGAGTCGTGCCTGCCCATGCAATCATGAGTGAACAGGGAGTACAGGAGGGGACAGAGCACGCACCCCTGAGGGGCCCCTGTGTTGAGGATCAGCGTGGCAGATGTGTTGTTACCTACCCTTTCCACCTGGGGGGCGGCCCGTCAGAAAGATCCAGTTACAGAGGGAGGTGTTTAGTCCCAAGGTCATTAGCTTATTGATGAGCTTTATGTGCACTATGGTGTTGAACGCTGAGCTGTAGTCAATGAATAGCATTCTCACATAGGTGTTCCTTTTGTCCATGTAGGAAAGGGTAGTGTGGAGTGTAATAAAGAAAGTGGATCTCTTGGTGCGGTATGGAAATTGGAGTGGGTCTAGGGTTTCTGGGATCATGGTGTTGTGAGCCATGACCAGTCTTTCAAAGCACTTCATGGCTACAGACGTGAGTGCTACGTGTCTGTAGTCACTTAGGCAGGTTACCTTAGTGTTATTGGGCACAGGGACTATGGTGGTCTGCTTGAAACATGTTGGTATTACAGACACAGACAGGGAGAGGTTGAAAATGTCAGTGAAGACACTTGCCAGTTGTTCAGCGCATGCTCGGATTACACGTCCTGGTAATACGTCTGGCCCTGCGGCCTTGTGAATGTTGACCTGTTTAACTGCCCAGAAACTCCCATCCGGATCCGGGATGTGACTAAAGCCTCAGGCTCATTGGCATAACGCCAACGTTAACGAATTTCTGAAAATCGCAAATAAAATAGAAAATAATGCGTCTGCTCTCAAGCTTAGCCTTTTCTTAACAACACTGTCATCTCAGATTTTCAAAATACTTTAACCATAGAAATTGACTAATTTGTGTAAGAGTATGCAAAGCTAGCATAGCATTTTGAGTAGCATTTAGCACGCAACATTTTCACAAAAACCAGATAACCAAATAAATAAAATAATTTACCTTTGAGCTTCTGATGTTTTCAATGAGGAGACTCTCAGTTACATACCAAATGCGCAGTTTTTCCTAAAGCGTCTGTGTGTAGGAGAAATCATTCCGTTTTCTACATTCGTCTGGCTACCAGCAGACCGAAAATTCAGTCACCTCCTAACGTAAAACTTTTCCCGAATTAACTACATAATATCGAACAAAACATGGCAAACGTTGTTTGGAATCAATCCTCAAGGTGTTTTTTCACATATCTCTTCATTGATATGCAGTTCGTGGGCTTGCTTTCCTCTCTGTATCCCATGGAAAAATACTGGCAGCTGGCTTTTAACGCACCAATTCGGCGCAGGACACGGGGCGGACACCTGGTAAATGTGGTCTCTTATGGTCAATCTTCCAATGATCTGCCTACAAATACGTCCAATGCTGCAGACACCTTGGGAAACAACAGAAAGGGCAGGCTCATTCCTCTCGCATTCACAGCCATATAAGGAGACAATGGAAAACAGAGCCTCAAAAATCCTGCTCATTTCCTGGATGCCGTCTCATCTTGGTTTTGCCTGAAGCTCACGTTCTAGGGCACGCACAGAAAATATCTTGGTAGTTCTGGACACGTCAGAGTGTTTTCTTTCGAAAGCTATCAATTATATGCATAGTCGAGCATCTTTTTGTGACAAAATTTCTTGTTTAAAACGGGAACGTTTTTCATCCAAAAATGAAATAGCGCCCCCAGAGCATCAACAGGTTAAAGGTCTTACTCACATCGGCTGCCGAGAGCGTGATCACACAGTCTTCCGGAACAGCTGATGCTCTCATGCATGTCTCAGTGTTACTTGCCTCGAAGCGACTAAATAAATTATTTAGCTCATCTGGTAGGCTCGCGTCACTGGGTAGCTCTCGGTTGTGCTTCCCTTTGTAGTCTGCCACATCTGACGAGCATCGGAGCTGGTGTAGTACAATTCCATCTTAGTCCTGTATTGACACTTTGCCTGTTTGATGGTTTGTCGGAGGGCATAGCGGAATTTAGAGGGTTAGAGTCCCGCTCCTTCAAAGTGGTGGCTCTACCCTTTAGCTAGGTGCGAATGTTGCCTGTAATCCATGGCTTCGTGTTGGGGTATGTACGTTCAGTCACTGTGGGAACGATGACCTCGATGCACTTATTGATAAAGCCCGTAACTGATGTGATGTACTCCACAATGCATAGGAAGAAACCCAGAACATTTTCCCGTTTGTGCTAGCAAAACAGTCCTGTAGTTTAGCATCTGCTTCATCTGACCACTTTTTTTATAAACGGAGTCACTGGTGCTTCCTGCTTGAATTTTATCTTGTAAACAGGAATCAGGAGGATAGAATTATGGTCAGATTTGCCAAATGGAGGGCAAGAGAGAGCTTTGTACGTGTCTCTGTGTGGAGTAAATGTGGTCTAGATTTTTTTCCCCTCCGCTTGCACATTTAACATGCTGATAGAAATGAGGTAAAACTGATTTAAGTTTCCTTGCATTAAAGGCCCCGGCCACTAGGATTGCCACCTCTGGATGACCTTTTTCCTTTTGCTTATGGCAGTATACAGCTCATTGAGTGTGGTTTTGGTCCCAGCATCAGTCTGTGGTGGTATGTAGACAACTACGGAAATACAGATGAAAACTCTAGGTAGATAGTAGGGTCTACAGCTTATCATGAGATACTCTACCTGAGGCTAGCAAAACCTTGAGACTTCCTTAGATATCGTGCAGCAGCTGTTGTTTACAAATATGCATAAGCCCCCGCGCCATGTCTTACCAGAGGCTGCGGTTCTGTCCTGCCTATAGAGTTTATAACTCGCCAGCTGAACGTTCTTAATGTCGACGTTCAGCCACGACTCCATAAAACATAAGATAATACAGTTTTTAATGTCCCATTGGTAGGATATATGTGCTTTCAGTTCGTCCCATTTATTTTCCAGCGATTGAACATTAGCTAGCAGGACGGAAGGCAGGCAGATTACCTGATCGTCACAAGGCACCCTGATCTTTTTCTGCAAAATCTCTGTTTCTTTCTCCAGCGAATGCCGGGGATCTGGGCCTGCTCGTGTGTCTGTAGTATTTCCCTCCTGTCCAACTCATTAAAGAAAAACTCTTTGTCTAATATCTGATTATGTTGACAGATTGTTACTTTGTGACTAACAACGTTAACGTAATTACACTTATGTTTTCAGGCAAACATGCGTCTGATTTTTCTGCAGCGTTGTAAGAATGTTTTGGGGTCAGCAGGCTTCAGTCATTGAGGCTGTTACACCCAGTATGAAACACCACATGTTTTCATATCTTCTCCTTTTGTCACATCCTGACCTTAGTTCCTTGTTTTTGTTGCTATTTTAGGTTGGTCAGGGCGTGAGTTGGGGTGGGCATTATATTTGGAGTTTGAGTTTGGTTTTCTATGTGTATGGCCTGGTATGGTTCTCAATCAGAGGCAGCTGTCAATCGTTGTCTCTGATTGAGAACCATACTTAGACAGCCTGTTTTTCCCACTTGTGTTGTGGGTGATTGTTTTCTGTGTCTGTATTTCCGCCAGACAGAACTGTTTCGTTTTCGTTTCTGTCTTTCACTTTGTCATTTTGTATTTTCGTGTTCAGTGATTTTTCATAAAAAATGACAAACAATTACCACGCTGCACATCGGTCCGATCTCTCATACTCCTAGTCAGAGGAGGACGAATACCATTTATCTGTTCAGTGTATTTCTTTACTTGTATTTCTCCCAGACCCATTTGTACGT
>NW_027000476.1:0-8648 GCF_036934945.1 Oncorhynchus masou masou
AGGATGAGTGGAGGTGATGATGAGGTAAAGGGTTTAGGGGGATGATTGGAGGTTATGATGAGGGTGAAGGGTTTAGGGGGATGATTGGAGGTTATGATGAGGTAAAGGGTTTAGGGGGATGAGTGGAGGTGATGATGAGGTAAAGGGTTTAGGGGACGGATGAGTGGAGGTGATGATGAGGTAAAGGGTTTAGGGGGACAGGCATGAGTGGAGGTGATGATGAGGTGAAGGGTTTAGGGGGACATGATGAGTGGAGGTTGATGATGAGGTTAAGGGTTTAGGGGACAGCGATGAGTGGAGGTGATGATGAGGTAAAGGGTTTAGGGGGACAGGATGAGTGGAGGTGATGATGAGGTAAGAGGGTTTAGGGGGATGATTGGAGGTTATGATGAGGTAAAGGGTTTAGGGGGACAGGATGAGTGGAGGTGATGATGAGGTAAAGGGTTTAGGGGGACATGATGAGTGGAGGTGATGATGAGGTGAAGGGTTTAGGGGACATGATGATGGAGGTGATGATGAGGTTAAGGGTTTAGGGGGATGAGTGGAGGTGATGATGAGATAAAGGGTTTAGGGGGACAGGATGAGTGGAGGTGATGATGAGGTGAAGGGTTTAGGGGGACATGATGAGTGGAGGTGATGAAGAGGTTAAGGGTTTAGGGGGACAGTGTGAGTGGAGGTGATGATGAGTTAAAGGGTTTAGGGGGATAGAGAGTGGAGGTGATGATGAGGGTGAGGGGTTTAGGGGGACAGGATGAGTGGAGGTGATGATGAGGTTAAGGGTTTATGGGGACAGGATGAGTGGAGGTGATGATGAGTTAAAGGGTTTAGGGGGGAGTGAGTGGAGGTGATGATGAGGTGAGGGGTTTAGGGGGACAGGATGAGTGGAGGTGATGATGAGGTTAAGGGTTTAGGGGGGATGAGTGGAGGTGATGATGAGATAAAGGGTTTAGGGGGAAGGATTGGAGGTGATGATGATCTATAGGGTTTAGGGGGACAGGATGAGTGGAGGTGATGATGAGGTGAGGGGTTTAGGGGACATGATGAGTGGAGGTGATGATGAGGTTAAGGGTTTAGGGGCAGGATGAGTGGAGGTGATGATGAGGTTAAGGGTTTAGGGGACAGGATGAGTGGAGGTGATGATGAGATAAAGGGTTTAGGGGGATGATTGGAGGTGATGATGAGCTATAGGGTTTAGGGGGACAGGATGAGTGGAGGTGATGATGAGGTAAAGGGTTTAGGGGGATGATTGGAGGTTATGATGAGATAAAGGGTTTAGGGGGATAGGATGAGTGGAGGTGATGATGAGGTGAGGGGTTTAGGGGACATGATGAGTGGAGGTGATGATGAGGTTAAGGGTTTAGGGGCAGGATGAGTGGAGGTGATGATGAGTTAAAGGGTTTAGGGGGATGATTGGAGGTGATGATGAGCTATAGGGTTTAGGGGGACAGGATGAGTGGAGGTGATGATGAGGTAAAGGGTTTAGGGGGACATGGATGAGTGGAGGTGATGATGAGGTTAAGGGTTTAGGGGACATGAGTGGAGGTGATGATGAGTGAGGGGTTTAGGGGGATGATTGGATGTTATGATGAGATAAAGGGTTTAGGGGGACAGGATGAGTGGAGGTGATGATGAGGTAAAGGGTTTAGGGGGACAGGATGAGTGGAGGTGATGATGAGGTGAAGGGTTTAGGGGACAGGATGAGTGGAGGTGATGATGAGGTTAAGGGTTCAGGGGGATGAGTGGAGGTGATGATGAGGTAACAGGGTTTAGGGGGACAGGATGAGTGGAGGTGATGATGAGGTTAAGGGTTTAGGGGGATGAGTGGAGGTGATGATGAGATAAAGGGTTTAGGGGGACAGGATGAGTGGAGGTGAGATGATGAGGTGAGGGGTTTAGGGGACATGATGAGTGGAGGTGATGATGAGGTAAAGGGTTTAGGGGGACAGGATGAGTGGAGGTAATGATGAGGTTAAGGTTTTAGGGGATGAGTGGAGGTGATGATGAGGTGAGGGGTTTAGGGGGACAGGGTGAGTGGAGGTGATGATGAGGTGAAGGGTTTAGGGGGAGGATTGGAGGTTATGGTGAGGTAAAGGGTTTATGGGGACAGGATGAGTGGAGGTGATGATGAGGTAAAGGGTTTAGGGGGACAGGATGAGTGGCGGTGATGATGAGGTGAGGGGTTTAGGGGACATGATGAGTGGAGGTGATGATGAGGTTAAGGGTTCAGGGGGCAGGATGAGTGGAGGTGATGATGAGATAAAGGGTTTAGGGAGATGAGTGGAGGTGATGATGAGATAAAGGGTTTAGGGGGACAGGATGAGTGGAGGTGATGATGATGAGGTGAAGGGTTTAGGGGGATATGATGAGTGGATGTGATGAAGAGGTTAAGGGTTTAGGGGGACAGTGTGAGTGGAGGTAATGATGAGGTTAAGGGTTTAGGGGATGAGTGGAGGTGATGATGAGGTGAAGGGTTTAGGGGGACAGGGTGAGTGGAGGTGATGACGAGGTAAAGGGTTTAGGGGACAGGATGAGTGGAGGTGATGATGGGGGTGAAGGGTTTAGGGGGAGGATTGGAGGTTATGGTGAGGTAAAGGGTTTATGGGGACAGGATGAGTGGAGGTGATGATGAGGTAAAGGGTTTAGGGGACAGGATGAGTGGAGGTGATGATGAGGTGAGGGGTTTAGGGGGACATGATGAGTGGAGGTGATGATGAGATAAAGGGTTTAGGGAGATGAGTGGAGGTGATGATGAGATAAAGGGTTTAGGGGGACAGGATGAGTGGAGTGATGATGATGAGGTGAGGGGTTTAGGGGGACATGATGAGTGGATGTGATGAAGAGGTTAAGGGTTTAGGGGGGACAGTGTGAGTGGAGGTGATGATGAGTTAAAGGGTTTAGGGGATGAGTGGAGGTGATGATGAGGTAAAGGGTATAGGGGGACAGGATGAGTGGAGGTAATGATGAGGTTAAGGGTTTAGGGGATGAGTGGAGGTGATGATGAGGTGAGGGGTTTAGGGGGACAGGGTGAGTGGAGGTGATGATGAGGTTAAGGGTTCAGGGGCAGGATGAGTGGAGGTGATGATGAGATAAAGGGTTTAGGGGGAGGATTGGAGGTGATGATACATCTATAGGGTTTAGGGGGACAGGATGAGTGGAGGTGATGATGAGGTGAGGGGTTTAGGGGACATGATGAGTGGAGGTGATGATGAGGTTAAGGGTTTAGGGGATGAGTGGAGGTGATGATGAGGTGAGGGGTTTAGGGGGACAGGGTGAGTGGAGGTGATGATGAGGTAAAGGGTTTAGGGGACAGGATGAGTGGAGGTAATGATGAGGTTAAGGGTTTAGGGGATGAGTGGAGGTGATGATGAGGTGAGGGGTTTAGGGGGACAGGGTGAGTGGAGGTGATGATGAGGTAAAGGGTTTAGGGGACAGGATGAGTGGAGGTTATGATGAGGTGAAGGGTTTAGGGGGATGATTGGAGGTTATGGTGAGGTAAAGGGTTTATGGGGACAGGATGAGTGGAGGTGATGATGAGGTAAAGGGTTCAGGGGGACAGGATGAGTGGAGGTGATGATGAGGTGAGGGGTTTAGGGGACATGATGAGTGGAGGTGATGATGAGGTTAAGGGTTCAGGGGGCAGGATGAGTGGAGGTGATGATGAGATAAAGGGTTTAGGAGGATGATTGGAGGTGATGATGAGCTATAGGGTTTAGGGGACAGGATGAGTGGAGGTGATGATGAGGTAAAGGGTTTAGGGGGACATGATGAGTGGGGGTGATGATGAGGTTAAGGGTTTAGGGGGACAGGGTGAGTGGAGGTGATGATGAGGTGAGGGGTTTAGGGGGATGATTGGAGGTTATGATGAGATAAAGGGTTTAGGGGGACAGGATGAGTGGAGGTGATGATGAGGTAAAGGGTTTAGGGGGACAGGATGAGTGGAGGTGATGATGAGGTGAAGGGTTTAGGGGACATGATGAGTGGAGGTGATGATGAGGTTAAGGGTTCAGGGGGATGATTGGAGGTGATGATGAGCTATCAGGTTTAGGGGGACAGGATGAGTGGAGGTGATGATGGGGTTAAGGGTTTAGGGGGATGAGTGGAGGTGATGATGAGATAAAGGGTTTAGGGGGACAGGATGAGTGGAGGTGATGATGATGAGGTGAGGGGTTTAGGTGGACATGATGAGTGGATGTGATGAAGAGGTTAAGGGTTTAGGGGGACAGTGTGAGTGGAGGTGATGATGAGTTAAAGGGTTTAGGGGATGAGTGGAGGTGATGATGAGGTAAAGGGTTTAGGGGGACAGGATGAGTGGAGGTAATGATGAGGTTAAGGGTTTAGGGGATGAGTGGAGGTGATGATGAGGTGAGGGGTTTAGGGGGACAGGGTGAGTGGAGGTGATGATGAGGTTAAGGGTTCAGGGGGCAGGATGAGTGGAGGTGATGATGAGATAAAGGGTTTAGGGGGAGGATTGGAGGTGATGATACATCTATAGGGTTTAGGGGGACAGGATGAGTGGAGGTGATGATGAGGTGAGGGGTTTAGGGGACATGATGCGTGGAGGTGATGATGAGGTTAAGGGTTTAGGGGCAGGATGAGTGGAGGTGATGATGAGGTTAAGGGTTTAGGGGCAGGATGAGTGGAGGTGATGATGAGATAAAGGGTTTAGGGGGATGATTGGAGGTGATGATGAGCTATAGGGTTTAGGGGACAGGATGAGTGGAGGTGATGATGGGGTTAAGGGTTTAGGGGGATGAGTGGAGGTGATGATGAGATAAAGGGTTTAGGGGGACAGGATGAGTGGAGGTGATGATGAGGTGAGGGGTTTAGGGGACATGATGACTGGAGGTGATGATGAGGTTAAGGGTTTAGGGGGCAGGATGAGTGGAGGTGATGATGAGATAAAGGGTTTAGGGGGATGATTGGAGGTGATGATGAGCTATAGGGTTTAGGGGACAGGATGAGTGGAGGTGATGATGAGGTAAAGGGTTTAGGGGGACATGATGAGTGGGGGTGATGATGAGGTTAAGGGTTTAGGGGGACAGGGTGAGTGGAGGTGATGATGAGGTGAGGGGTTTAGGGGGAGGTGATTGGATGTTATGATGAGATAAAGGGTTTAGGGGGACAGGATGAGTGGAGGTGATGATGAGGCAAAGGGTTTAGGGGGACAGGATGAGTGGAGGTGATGATGAGGTGAAGGGTTTAGGGGACATGATGAGTGGAGGTGATGATGAGGTTAAGGGTTCAGGGGGATGATTGGAGGTGATGATGAGCTATCAGGTTTAGGGGGACAGGATGAGTGGAGGTGATGATGGGGTTAAGGGTTTAGGGGGATGAGTGGAGGTGATGATGAGATAAAGGGTTTAGGGGGACAGGATGAGTGGAGGTGATGATGATGAGGTGAGGGGTTTAGGGGGACATGATGAGTGGAGGTGATGATGAGGTGAGGGGTTTAGGGGACATGATGAGTGGAGGTGATGATGAGGTTAAGGGTTTAGGGGCAGGATGAGTGGAGGTGATGATGAGGTTAAGGGTTTAGGGGGCAGGATGAGTGGAGGTGATGATGAGATAAAGGGTTTAGGGGGATGATTGGAGGTGATGATGAGCTATAGGGTTTAGGGGACAGGATGAGTGGAGGTGATGATGGGGTTAAGGGTTTAGGGGGATGAGTGGAGGTGATGATGAGATAAAGGGTTTAGGGGACAGGATGAGTGGAGGTGATGATGAGGTAAAGGGTTTAGGGGGACATGATGAGTGGGGGTGATGATGAGGTTAAGGGTTTAGGGGGACAGGGTGAGTGGAAGTGATGATGAGGTGAGGGGTTTAGGGGGATGATTGGATGTTATGATGAGATAAAGGGTTTAGGGGGACAGGATGAGTGGAGGTGATGATGAGGCAAAGGGTTTAGGGGGACAGGATGAGTGGAGGTGATGATGAGGTGAAGGATTTAGGGGACATGATGAGTGGAGGTGATGATGAGGTTAAGGGTTCAGGGGGATGATTGGAGGTGATGATGAGCTATCAGGTTTAGGGGGACAGGATGAGTGGAGGTGATGATGAGGTTAAGGGTTTAGGGGGATGAGTGGAGGTGATGATGAGATAAAGGGTTTAGGGGGACAGGATGAGTGGAGGTGATGATGATGAGGTGAGGGGTTTAGGGGGACAGTGTGAGTGGAGGTGATGATGAGTTAAAGGGTTTAGGGGATGAGTGGAGGTGATGATGAGGTAAAGGGTTTAGGGGGACAGGATGAGTGGAGGTAATGATGAGGTTAAGGGTTTAGGGGATGAGTGGAGGTGATGATGAGGTGAGGGGTTTAGGGGGACAGGGTGAGTGGAGGTGATGATGAGGTAAAGGGTTTAGGGGACAGGATGAGTGGAGGTAATGATGAGGTTAAGGGTTTAGGGGATGAGTGGAGGTGATGATGAGGTGAGGGGTTTAGGGGGACAGGGTGAGTGGAGGTGATGATGAGGTAAAGGGTTTAGGGGACAGGATGAGTGGAGGTGATGATGAGGTGAAGGGTTTAGGAGGAGGATTGGAGGTTATGGTGAGGTAAAGGGTTTATGGGGACAGGATGAGTGGAGGTGATGATGAGGTAAAGGGTTTAGGGGGACAGGATGAGTGGAGGTGATGATGAGGTGAGGGGTTTAGGGGACATGATGAGTGGAGGTGATGATGAGGTTAAGGGTTCAGGGGGCAGGATGAGTGGAGGTGATGATGAGATAAAGGGTTTAGGGGGATGATTGGAGGTGATGATGAGCTATAGGGTTTAGGGGACAGGATGAGTGGAGGTGATGATGAGGTAAAGGGTTTAGGGGGACAGGATGAGTGGGGGTGATGATGAGGTTAAGGGTTTAGGGGGATAGGGTGAGTGGAGGTGATGATGTGGTGAGGGGTTTAGGGGGATGATTGGAGGTTATGATGAGATAAAGGGTTTAGGGGGACAGGATGAGTGGAGGTGATGATGAGGCAAAGGGAGAGCAGGTTTGGGGGGTGTTGAGGCAGGGGTATCCTGCATCAGGACAGGGTCTAAGACATTGAAGGCCTTGGTGTCCCAGGACAGCTTTACATAGAGGATGAGTGGAGGTGATGATGAGGTGAAGGGTTTAGGGGACATGATGAGTGGAGGTGATGATGAGGTTAAGGGTTCAGGGGGATGATTGGAGGTGATGATGAGCTATCAGGTTTAAGGGGACAGGATGAGTGGAGGTGATGATGAGGTAAAGGGTTTAGGGGGACAGGATGAGTGGAGGTGTTGATGATGAGGTGAGGGGTTTAGGGGGACATGATGAGTGGATGTGATGAAGAGGTTAAGGGTTTAGGGGGACAGTGTGAGTGGAGGTGATGATGAGTTAAAGGGTTTAGGGGATGAGTGGAGGTGATGATGAGGTAAAGGGTTTAGGGGGACAGGATGAGTGGAGGTAATGATGAGGTTAAGGGTTTAGGGGAAGAGTGGAGGTGATGATGAGGTGAGGGGTTTAGGGGGACAGGGTGAGTGGAGGTGATGATGAGGTTAAGGGTTCAGGGGGCAGGATGAGTGGAGGTGATGATGAGGTAAAGGGTTTAGGGGAGGATTGGAGGTGATGATACATCTATAGGGTTTAGGGGGACAGGATGAGTGGAGGTGATGATGAGGGTGAGGGGTTTAGGGGACATGATGAGTGGAGGTGATGATGAGGTTAAGGGTTTAGGGGCAGGATGAGTGGAGGTGATGATGAGGTTAAGGGTTTAGGGGCAGGATGAGTGGAGGTGATGATGAGATAAAGGGTTTAGGGGGATGATTGGAGGTGATGATGAGCTATAGGGTTTAGGGGACAGGATGAGTGGAGGTGATGATGGGGTTAAGGGTTTAGGGGGATGAGTGGAGGTGATGATGAGATAAAGGGTTTAGGGGGACAGGATGAGTGGAGGTGATGATGAGGTGAGGGGTTTGGGGGACATGATGAGTGGGGGTGATGATGAGGTAAAGGGTTTAGGGGATGAGTGGAGGTGATGATGGGGTTAAGGGTTTAGGGGGACATGATGAGTGGAGGTGATGATGAGATAAAGGGTTTAGGGGGACTATGAGTGGAGGTGATGATGGGGTTAAGGGTTTATGGGTCTTGATGAGTGGAGGTGATGATGGGGTTAAGGGTTTAGTGGGACATACTGAGTGGAGGTGATGATGAGATACAGGGTTTAGGGGGACATGATGAGTGGGGGTGATGATGAGATAAAGGGTTTAGGGGATGAGTGGAGGTGATGATGAGATAAAGGGTTTAGGGGGATGAGTGGAGGTGATGATGAGATAAAAGTTTAGGGGACAGGATGAGTGGAGGTGATGATGGGGTAAAGGGTTTAGGGGGATGAGTGGAGGTGATGATGAGATAAAAGTTTAGGGGGACAGGATGAAGTGGAGGTGATGATGGGGTTAAGGGTTTAGGGGGATGAGTGGAGGTGATGATGGGGTTAAGGGTTTAGGGGATGAGTGGAGGTGATGATGAGATAAGGGTTTAGGGGGCGATGAGTGGAGGTGATGATGGGGTTAAGGGTTTAGGGGGATGAGTGGAGGTGATGATGGGGATAAGGGTTTGAGGGGGGATGAGTGGAGGTGATGATGGGGTTAAGGGTTTAGGGGGATGAGTGGAGGTGATGATGGGGTTAAGGGTTTAGG
>NW_027000477.1:0-8648 GCF_036934945.1 Oncorhynchus masou masou
TTCTATCCAAATCTACCAATTATATGCATATCCTAGCCTCTGGGCCTGAGTAGCAAACAGTTTACTTTGGGCACCCTTTTCATCTGGACGTCAAAATACCACCCCCTATCCCAAAGAAGTTAAACAGGGTGAAAAGCAGTGCCCACCTAGCTTGCCTGGAATTGAGACGCTTGGCGGTGTGGAGATATTCCAGGTTCTTGTGATCTGTCCACACAATGAACGGATGTTCACCTCCTCCAACCAGTGTCTCCGCTCCTCCAACACCATCTTCAACACGAGAAGCTCACAATTTCCCACATCGCAATTCCTCTCTGCGGCGTTGTGGCGATGGGAGAAAAAGGCGCAGGTATGTAACTTGAGGTCAGAATGCTGGGACAGGACAGACCACACATCCGAAGCATCAGCCTCCCCACAAACTTACAGGACGGGTCAAGATGAACCAATATGGGAGCTGTGGTGAAGCGGTGTTTGAGTTCCCGGAATGCCCGGTCAGCAACTGGGGACCTCATGAACAGAACATTGGGAGAGGTGAGTGCAGACAGGGGAGAAGCCAGGGTGCTGTAGCCCCAGATTAAGCGGGGATAAAAGTTTGAAAATCCCAGGCAACGTTGCAGCTGCAGCTGCATTCTGGACGTAGGGTTTGGGCCAATCCACCACCTCTCTCTCCTTCCCGGGATCCATCTGTACATTCCCTGCAGCAATGATGTAACCAAGATGAAGATAGAGCGATGGGATTCGCATTTCTCCACATTCATGTAAAGCTGGTTCTCCAGGAGGCGCTGGAGGACTTGTTGGATGTGGAGCACGTATTCTTGGGCTGAGTGGGAGAAAACGAGGATGTTGTCATGGTAGTAGAGAACGTCATGTCGTAGAGAACGTCATTGACCAGGGCCTGGAACACTGCTGGGGCGTTGGTAAGGACAAATGGCATGACCAGATATTCGTAGTGACCGCTGGCCACTACGAATATCCGCACCAGATTGTAGGCATTCCGCAGGTCCAAATTTGAGAAAAGGGTGGCCCCCTGGAGTGGCTCAAAGGCCGAGGCGATGAGTGGTAGTGGGTAGCGGTTCTTAACCGTGATGTCATTGAGGCCCCGGTTGTCAATTTACAAACACAGGGTTTTCTTCTTCTCCACAAAGAAGGAAGAAGTGAAGTGGTCCAGGCCTTACTGAAATCCTCCCTGTGGTCCTGGCACTTTGCGGGAATGGCAGGGAGGTTGCACTGACTTCAGACAATGGACATGGCAGAATGGGCTCCAGCCCATGATGGCATCAGCAGTCCAGTCAAAAAGGGAATGGTGTCGCTGGAGCCAAGATAATCCCAATACCACAGGAACCTGAGGAGACTTAATTAGCATGAATTGGAAAGTCTCACTGTGGTACCCTGACACTCGATGGGAGTGGTATTGTGGGAGACCCGTTCTAGAGAGTGCCCATCCAGCGCTCCAACTTCTGAGTGGGGATGGCTAGCTTGGACGCCAGGGTAGATGGCAGGGTAGCATCCATAAAATTCTCATCTGCCCCAGAGTCGATGAGTACCCGGAGAGATTTTGACTGGTTCCCAAAGTACTCACCCCTACTGGTGAGCCTGGTCTTCTAGTGGACAGGAGGACACGAAATGACCAGTAGTCTCACAATACAGGGACCTCTACAAGTGAAGCCGGTGTAGATGTTCGGATGGGGACAGTCTAGCTCTGCCTAGTTGCATCGGCTGAGGAAGAGATGATTCTACAGACTTCGGAGACTCTCGAGGGAACTCTGGTAGCCTCGAGTCCTCTTGGCAATGGAGATGTCGGGACTTCCGGGACTTCCGGGAATTGTTTGGCGGGCGAGTGGAATCAGATCCCCTTTCCTTCCCGCATTCCCGTAGCCACCCATTGATCCGGATGGAAAAGGCAATGAGTGAGTCGAGATCCATCCGTAGTTACTGGGCTGCTAGTTTGTCCATAACCTCCTACGATACTTTGTGCAGGAACGTGTCGAACAGTGATTCCGGGTTCCAGGCACTCTCAGCTGCCAATGTGCGAAAATCCACAGCATATTCTGCACATTGCGGGAGTCTTACTGAAGCTGGAGTAACTTCTGGGCAGTCTCTCTCCTGGACAATGGAGAATCAAAAACTACGCACTCCTCCATACTGAAGCGAACGTGCAACTGTTGTTCCCACATGGCCGAATCCCAGGTGAGAGCCCTCCCAGTAAGCTATCTTCGAGCAGTCCGAGGGGAAGGAAGAGGGCTGCTGCTCGATGATGATAGAACACTGTGCGAGAAACGGTGTCAGTTTGGGAGGAGACAGCTTTGCGAAGCTGGGGTGAGTCTGCTGGGTCCGAAAATGGCAAGTTCGTACTGTCAAGGCTTAGGAGAAGACTCAGATGCAGACAGTTTCAAAGTAACAAATGTTAATAACAAAAACAGGGGGGTAGGCAAATGACAAGTCAAGGGCAGGCAGAGTTGAGTAGGCCAGAGCAGAGTCCGAAAGGTATTTAAACTTCTTGTGACACCCCATCCCAGGTCCGGGAGTGTAATCATCGCCTGACACTAATTAGCATAACGCAACGGACATAAATATCCCTAGAAAAATTCCTATTCATGAAAATCACAAATGAAATATATTGAGACACAGCTTAGCCTTTTGTTAATCACCCTGTCATCTCAGATTTTCAAAATATTCTTTACAGCCAAAGCTAGGCAAGCATTTGTGTAAGTTTATTGATAGCCTAGAATAGCATTATGCCTTGCTAGCAGCAGAAAACCTTGTCACAAATCAGAAAAGCAATCAAATGAAATTGTTTACCTTTGATGAACTTCGGATGTTTTCACTCACAAGACTCCCAGGTAGATCATTTTTTTCCCCAAAATATTATTTTTGTAGGTGAAATAGCTGCGTTTGTTCTTCACGTTTGGCTGAGAAATCGCCCAGAAATTGCAGTCGGCAAAAAATAAACGGCGAAAAATATTCAAAATTAGCTCTAATATGGCCGACAGAAACATGGCAAGCGTTGTTTATAATCAATCCTCAAGGTGTTTTTCTAATATCTATTCGATAATATATCCGTCGGGACAATTAGTTTTCAGTAGGACCGATTGGAGTAATGGCTACCTCTGTATTTCACGCGAGATTCACTCTGGGAGTCATCAGGTGACCACTTACGCAATGTAGCCTCCTACGGCTATTCTTCAACATAAATGCATAAAACTACGTCACAATGCTGTAGACACCTTGGGGAATACGTAGAAAGCATAAGTTGGTTGATAGCACATTGACAGCTCAATAGGGACTCATTGGAACGCAGCGCTTTCAAAATATAAGGCACTTCCGGATTGGATTTTTCTCAGGCTTTCGCCTGCAACATCAGTTCTGTTATACTCACAGACAATATCTTTACAGTTTTGGAAACAATAGAGTGTTTTCTATCCAAAGTTGTCAATTATATGCATATTCTAGCATCTTGTCCTGACAAAATATCCCGTTTAAAACAGGAACGTTTTAGAGTCGCAACAGGTTAATGACTGGCAGGCCCCAGAGTCAGGGAAGGCAGAATGTTCAAAAACTGGAAAAGCTAGAAAACAGGAACAAGAGACAGAAAAGAGCATTGGAAAAAACGCTGGTAGGCTTGACGAATCAAAACTAACTGGCAACAGACAAACAGAGAACACAGGTATAAATACACTAGGGATAATGAGAAAGATGGGCGACACCTGGATGGGGGTGGAGACAAGCATATAGATAGGTTAAACAGATCAGGGTGTGATAAGCGCCCTATGGACACAACCAAGAAAACACGGGTTGCTTCGGGACAAGTCTGAATGTCCTTGAGTGGCCCAGCCAGAGCAGACTTGAACCCTATCTAACATCTCTGGAAAGACCTGAATGTAGTGCAGCGACGCTCCCCATCCAACATGACAGAACTTGAGAGGATCCGCATAGAAGAATGTGAGAAACTCCCCAAATACGGGTGTGCCAAGTTTGTAACGCCATACCAAAGAAGAATGGCGCCAGAGAGAATGGTGATGTTTTACGTGCTCCTAACCAACTGTGTAATTTGTTCATTTTTTTGCATTGTTTGTAACTTATTTTGTAACTTATTCTGTACAATATTGTTGCTACCGTCTCTTACGACTGAAAATAACTTCTGGACATCAGAAGAGTGATTGCTCACCATGAACTGTTAAAAGCGTTTTCCTTAAACCTTTCTAGCGCAGGCGTTCCGCTAGCGGAACCCCACGACAACATTCCGCTGAAAAGGCAGTGCGCAAAATTCAAAAATATATTTTTTTAAATATTTAATTTTCACAGATTAACAAGTCCAATACAGCAAATGAAAGATACACATCTTGTTAATCTACCAATCATGTCCGATTTCAAAACTGCTTTACAGCGAAAGCACAACATATGATTATGTTAGGTCGTAAGTAAAAAAAACAAAGCCATTTTTCCAGCCAAAGATAGGAGTCACAAAACATCCGGTGATTTTGCAGAAATACTCATAATAAACATTGATAAAAGATAAAAGTGTTATTCACAGAATTAAAGATAGACTTCTCCTTAAAATCTCTTAAGGCTAGGGGGCACTATTTTCATTTTTGGAAAAATAACGTTCCCAAAGTAAACGGGCTATTTCTCAGGACCAGATGCTGGAATATGCATACAGCTTAGAATAGAGAACACTCTAAAGTTTCCAAAACTGTAAAAATATTGTCTGTGAGTATAACAGAACTGATATTACAGGCGAAAGCCTGAGAAAAATCCAATCAGGAAGTGACTCTTATTTTGAAACCCCTGTGTTCCTATGCATCCCCATTGCCCATTGAAAAGGATATCAACCAGATTCATTTTTCTATGGCTTCCCTAATGTGTCTACAGCCACTAGACATAGTATCAGGCTTTTATTTTGAAAACTGAGCGTGAGCGACAACATTGCGTCAGTGGTCAGGTGGTGGCTCTCAGAGTGATTTGTGTGTAATAGACAAAGGCGGCCATTGTTCCTCTCGCTCCAAATGAAAAGCCAATTGTCCCGGTTGATATATTATCAAATAGATATTTGAAACACACCTTGAGGATTGATTCTAAAAAACGTTTGCCATGTTTCTGTCGATATTATGGATCTAATTTGGAGTTTTTTCGGCATTGTCGTGACCGCAATTTCCGGTGGGTTTCTCAACAAAATGTGGACAAGAAACGGAGGTATTTAGGCTATATAAATAATCTTTATGGAACAAAAGGAACATTTGCTGTCTAACTGGGAGTCTCGTGAGTGAAAACATCCGAAGCTCATCAAAGGTAAACGATTTAATTTGATTGCTTTTCTGATTTTTGTGACCAAGCTTCCTGCTGCTAGCTGGACATAATGCCTTTCTAGGCTATCGATAAACTTACACAAATGCTTGTCTTGCTTTGGCTGTAAAGCATAATTTCAAAATCTGAGATGATAGGGTGATTAACAAAAGGCTAAACTGTGTTTCACTATATTTCACTTGTGATTTCATAAACATGAATATTTTCTAGTAAGATTTTTTGTCCGTTGCGTTATGCTAATTAGTGTAGTTGATGACAATTCTCCCGGATCCGGGAGGGGTAGTTCCAGGAGTTAATGCAACCGCTGTGTCGATTTTTTTTTTTACTTTACGGACCAAAGCATAATCTGAGAACGGTGCTCAGAGCCCAAAACAGCCAGAGAAATATCTGACATTTGTAGTCAACAGAAGTTAGAAATAACACCATAAATATTCACATTTGATGATCTTCATCAGAAGGCACTCAGGAATCCCAGTTCGACAATAAATGACTGATTTGTTCCATAAAGTCCATAATTTATGTCTAAATAGCCAATTGCTGTAAGCGTGTTCAGCCCACTAATTCATCTTCATGAGCGCAAGCACTTCGTCCAGACAAAAACTTGAAAAGTTCAGTCCTTTAGAAACATGTTAAACGATGTATGGAATCAATCGTTAGGATGTTTTTAACATAAAACATCAATAATGTTCCAACCGGAGAATTCCAATGTATGAAGAAAAGCACTGAAACGAGAGGTAACTCTGTCGGGAGCGCTCGTCATGAGACCAAGGCACTCTGCTAGACCACTGACTCCAAAGAGGTGTCATAAGCCCCTCCTGTATAGTAGAATCCTCATTCAAGTTTCTAAAGACGGCTGACATCAAGTTGAAGCCGTAGGAGGTGCAACTTGACTCCATGGACACTGTGTTAGGCTAGGCAAGCTTTGAAAAACTACAAACCTCAGATGTCCCACTTCCTGGTTGGATATTTCTCAGGTTTTCGCCTGCCATATGAGTTCTGTTATGATCACAGACATCATTCTAACAGTTGGAGTAACTTCAGAGTGTTTTCTATCCAATACTACTACTACTAATAATATATGCATGCATATATTAGCTTCAGGGACAGAGTAGGAGGCAGTTCACTCTGGGCACGCTATTCATCCAAAAGTGAAAATGCTGCCCCCTATCCCAAAAAGGTTAATAAGTCAGACGTGAAGGATATACTGCTTTCCCGGGAATAGGCCCAAATCCCTGTCATTTGAGTGACGAGAAGACAGAGAAAAAGGGGGCAGAGGTCGGCCTGCCTTCTGAGAATTCGTAGGCAAGCGAGTAAAACCCCACTGACATCCGTTCTATTGGCCAAAGTGCAATCATTGGAAAATATTGTAAATCGTTGACCTACGAACAAGAAAACTACCAATGGGACATTAAAAACTGTAATATCTTATTTTTCACCTTCTCGTGGCTGAACGACGACATTAGTAATATACAGCTGGTGGGTTTTAAACTGTATCTGCAGGATATAACAGCAACCTCTGGTAAGACAAGGGGTGGCAGTTCTTGTATATTTGTAAACAATAGCTGGTGCATGATATCTAAGGAAGTCTGGAGGTTACACTCGCCTGAGGTAGAGTACTGCAACAACATTTCCCCATGGGGACAATAAAGTCAGTAAGTAAGTAAGTAAGTAAGTAAGTAAGTATCTCATGATAAGCTGCAGACCACACTATCTACCAAGAGAGATTTCATCTGTATTTTCTAAGCTGTCTACATACTACCACAGACCGATGCTGGCACTAAGACCGCACTCAATGAGCTGTATACCACCATAAGCAAACAGGAGAACGCTCATCCAGAGGCGCCCCGCCTAGTGGCTGGGGACTTTAATGCAAGGGAAACTTAAAGCCGTTTTACCAAAGCATTTTAAATGTGCAACCAGAGGGAAAATATACTCTAGACCACCTTTACTCCACACACAGAGACATGTACCAAACTCTCCATTTGGCAAATCTGACCATAATTCTATCCTCCTGATTCCTGCTTACAAGCTCAAATTAAATCAGGAAGCACTGCTGACTCTGTCAATAAAGAAGTGGTCTGATGTAGCAGATGCTAAGCTACAGGACAATTTTGCTACTTACAGACTGGATTATATTCTGGGATTCTTCTGATGGTATTGAGGAGTACACCACATCGGTCAATGGCTTCATCAATAAGTGCATTTACGACACCATTACCCACAGTGACTGTACGTACATACCTTAACCAGAAGCCATGAATTACAGGCAACATCCGCACTGAGCTAAAGGGTAAAGCTGCAGCTTTCAAGGAACCATCAAACAGGCAAAGCATCAATAAAGGACTAAGATCAAATCTTACTACACCGGCTCTGACTCTCGTCGGGTGTGGCAGAGCTTGCAAATTATTACAGACTACAAAGGGAAGCACAGCCGAGAGCTGCACAGTGACACAAGTATACCAGACGAGCTAAATTACTTCTATGCTCGCTTCAAAGCAAGTAACACCGAAACATGCATGAGAGCATCAGTTGTTCCTGATGACTGTGTGATCACTCTCTCCGCAGCCGATGAGAGGAAGACCTTCAAACAGGTCAACATTCACAAGGCCGCAGGGCCAGTGTACTCCGAGCATGTGCTGACCAACTGGCAAGTGTCTTCACTGACATTTTCAACCTCTCTCTGTCTGAGTCTGTAATACCAACATGTTTCAAGCAGACCATAATAGTCTCTGTGCCTAACAACACTAAGGAAACCTTCCTAAATGACTACCGACCCGCAGCACTTACGTCTGTAGCCATGAAGTGCTTTGAAAGGCCGGTCATGGCTCACTTCAACACCATTATCCCAGAAACCCTAGACCCAACCCAATTTTCTTACCACCCTAACAGATCCACAGATGATGCAATCTCTATTGCACTCCACATTGCCCTTTCCCACCTCTACAAAAGGAACACCTATGTGAGAATGCTATTCATTGACTACAGTTCAGCATTTAACACCATAGTGCCCTCAAAGCTCATCACCAAGATATGAACCCTGGGACTAAACACCTCCCTCTGCAACTGAATCCTGGATTTCCTGACGGGACAGGGGTAGGTAACAACACATCCGCAACGCTGATCCTCAACACGGGGGCCCCTCACAAGTGCGTGCTCTGTCCCCTCTTGTACTCCCTGTTCACTCATGACTGCGTGGTCAGGCAAAACTCCAACACCATCATTACATTTGCAGATGATAAAACAGTGGTAGGCCTGATCACCGACAACGACGAGACAGTATATAGAGAGGTCAGAGACCTGGCCATGTGGTGTCAGGACAACAACCTCTCCCTCAACATGATTAAGACTAA
>NW_027000478.1:0-8646 GCF_036934945.1 Oncorhynchus masou masou
ACGCTACTTGACTTACGGCATATATTGTGGAATGTGAATAAAGATCTGTGTGAATCCAATCCTTTTACCCACAGCATATCGTTGAAATGTTGTTTCATTCCAGGAGGAACTCAAGACTTCACTGAAGCCCTTACAGGAGAAATTGAAGGTCTTTGGAGAAGTTAAACTAACCTGTCATAAAACAGCCAACCACATCAAAGTAAGAATACAGAGTGAAGCTGAAATACAATAATACTGTGAAGATTTATCATAACCCTGTGGAATTATGGATAATCAATTATTTATATTTTTGACATTCCTCTCTACTGTCTCCAGAGCCAGGCCCAGCACACAGAGAGGCTGATTAAGATGAGGTTTGAGAAGCTTCATCAGTTTCTATATGAGGAAGAGAGAGCCAGGATAGCTGAACTGAAGGAGGAAGAGAAGCAGAAGAGTCAGATGATGAAGAAGAAGATTGAGAAGATGAGCAGAGAGATATCATCACTTTCAGACACAATCAGAACCATAGAAGAAGAGCTGGGAGCTGAGGACATCTCATTCCTGCAGGTAAGGACTAATCTACCTATAAATCAACTGCTATCAATTATGAAATAAATATTGTAGTAATTGATTTTCTAAGATCAATGCATCTTTAAACGTGTTATTTTGTTTCCCTACAGAACTACAAGGATACAGTGAAAAGGTAAGGGGACTTTATTATGTCTCTCTCTTCTCTGTGGTTCTGTATCAAACCCCACAGCAACACTGACTCCTGAATGTTCTTCCAGAGCCCAGTGTACACTGCCAGATCCAGAGAGGGTTTCAGGAGCGCTGATCGATGTGGCAAAGCACCTGGGAAACCTGCAGTTCAGAGTCTGGGAGAAGATGCAGGGAGTAGTTCAGTACAGTAAGTAGGTCTTTGAGATATAATGGGTATTAAACACTGAGTGTACAAAACATTAAGAACAACAGCTCTTTCAAAGATAAGGCTATGATCCCTTATTGATGTCACTTGTTAAATCCACTTCAATCATTGTAGATAAAGGGGAGGAGACAGGTTTAAGAAGGATTTTTAGCCCTTGAGACAGTTGAGAAATGGATTGTGTATGTGTGCCATTCACAGGGGGAATAGGCAAGACGTAAGTGCCTTTGAATGGGTATGGTAGTTGGTGCCAGGGACACTGGTTTGTGTCAAGAACTGCAACTCTGCTGGGCTTTTCACGCTCAACATTTTCCCGTGAATATCTACAATGATCCACTATGGGAAGCATTGGATTCAACATGCGCCAGCAAACTGAATATTAGGAATGTGTTCTTAAATGTTTTGTACACAGTGTATATTGGACCAATACTGTAACTCTCCAATACTGAAAAAAATAGAGAGTGAATGATATTTAGAATTACCTATATTCTGCCCTTGAGTTGCGTTCCCATGCAAAACGAGACAGATAGCTAACAACTGTCTTCAATAAAACTCCCAAGGCCTGACTTTTCTTGAATTAATATATTGAAAATGTTTATGTTGTGAAACTGCAAAATACAGAAAAGAATATACTTTAATATTCAATTCACGTCGAAATACTGTTGCTGTACATTATACATTTGAAGTTGCATAAATACAAAGCACGTGCTAAGGTACTGTAATGAAACAGACCTCGAACCCTCGACCTTCTCGCCCGAAGTCCAGCGCTCTATCGAAAGCATGTTCAAACGGCAGAGTCGATTTCCGCGATTATAAACCCCGGGTTGTTACAGTACCATGACTCTGGCATGATACCAAAGCATATAGCTAATTGTTACTCATATGGTAATTGGCTAACTTCTTTCATTACTCTAATAATATACAACCATCTCTGTAGAATAACAATGCATATTACACTAGAAACAGTAACACAACTACAAAATTGTATATTTTACCATTTGTTTGCATGACGCACGTGCAAAGTAATACAGCTGACAACATACATGAAAGGCAAGGCAATTTGTGTGAGTAAATGCAACCAACATTGATATGTAAGAAATTCTATCAATAACAACATTATCATCACTAGCAATATGCTTGAATCGAATTTACAAATGTTTTACGAGGCTGAAACGTGACAAGAGATCTGCACTGAAAGACCTGCACCGTTGCATTGCTTTTAGCTGCTTCTCGGCGTTTCTCCTGTTGCCTTTTGCATGTCTCTTCCTGTTTTCCTTACAGTCTAAGTACTAGGAAAGCTCCACTAGGGGCGGAAAACACAGTGGAACACAATGAAATCCATTTAAACCATTGTATCCATTTAAATCCATTGAAACTATAAATAATTACTCTCTAGGAGGATGGCAGCACAACCTACATAAAAACATACATTTGCTTTGTACGTTTTCAGAGGATCTTCCAATAAGTAATGTGCACATACAGTTGAAGTCAGAAGTTTATATACACCTTAGCCAAATGCATCTGTACTCAGTTTTCCACAATTCCTGACATTTAATCCTAGTAAAAATTCCCTGTTTTAGGTCAGTTAGATCACCACTTTATATTAGAATGTTAAATGTCAGAATAATAGTAGAGAATGATTTATTTCAGCTTTTATTTCTTTCATACATTTAGTAGGTCAGAAGTTTACATAAACTCATTGATATATAGTAACATTGCCTTTAAATTGTTTGACTTGGGTCAAACGTTTCAGGCAGCCTTCCACAAGCCCCACAATAAGGTGGGTAGATTTGGGCCCATTCCTCCTGACAGAGCTGGTGTAACTGTCAGAAGGAATGCTCCCGAGCCAGGCCTGTGCGGGTGGAATTGCCAGAGCTACCGGTTTGTATAGGCCTCCTTGCTTGTAATAACTTTTAAGTTCTGCCCACAATTTTTCTATGGGATTGAGGTCAGAGCTTTGTGATGGCCACTCCAATACCTTGACTTTGTTGTCCTTAAACCATTTTGACACAACTTGAAGTAATAACATGGGTCATTGTCCATTTGGAAGACCCGTTGTGATAAGCTTTAACTTCCTGACTGATGTCTTGAGATGTTGCTTCAATATATCCACATAATTTCCTACCTCATGATGCCATCTATTTTGTAGTGACCAGTCCTCCTGCAGCAAAGCACCCCCACAACATGATGCTGCCACCCCTCACTTCACGGTTGATGGTATTCTTCGGCTTGCAAGCCTCCCTATTTTTCCTCCAAACATAACGATGGTCATTATGGCCAAACAATTCTGGTCTTGTTTCATCAGACTGGAGGACATTTCTCCAAAAAGTACGATCTTTGTCCCCATGTGCAGTTGCAAACCGTAGTCTGGCTTTTTTATGGAGGTTTTGGAGCAGTGGCTTCTTCCTAGCTGAGCAGCCTTTCAGGTTATGTCTGCATTGTGTCCCACCACCCGCCAACCCCACTTGTTTACGTTACTGCTACTCTCTGTTCATCATATATGCATAGTCACTTTAACCATACCTACATGTACATACTACCTCAATAAGCCTGACTAACCGGTGTCTGTATATAGCCTTGCTCCTCTTATTTTCAAATGTCTTTTTACTGTTGTTTTAATTCTTTACTTACCTACAAACACACACACATATACTTTTTTTTATCTCCGCACTATTGGTTAGAGCCTGTAAGTAAGCATTTCACTATAAGGTCTACCAACACCTGTTGTATTCGGTGCACGTGACTTTGATTTGATATAGGACTTGTTTTTACTCTGGATATAGATACTTTTGTACCTGTTTCCTCCAGCATCTTCACAGGGTCCTTTGCTGTTGTTCTGGGATTGATTTGCACTTTTCACACCAAAGTACTTTCATCTGTAGGAGACAGAACGCGTCTCCTTCCTGAGAGGTATGACGGCTGTGTGGTCCCATGGTGTTTATATTTGAGTACTATTGTTTGTTCAGATGAATGTGGTACCTTCAGGCGTTTGGCAATTGCTCCAAAGGATGAACCAGACTTGTGGAGGTCTACAATTTTTTTTCTGAGGTCTTGGCTGATTTCTTTTGATTTTCCAATGATGTCAAGCAAAGAGGCACTGAGTTTGAAGGTAGGCCTTGAAATACATCCACAGACACCTCCAATTGACTCAAATGATGTCAATTAGCCGAGCAGAAGATTATAAAGCCATGACATTTTCTGGAATTTTCCAAGCTGTTTAAAGGCACAGTCAACTTAGTGTATGTAAACTTCTGACCCACTGGAATTGTGATACAGTGAATTATAAGTGAAATAATCTGTCTGTAAACAATAGTTGGAAAAATGACTTGTGTCCTGCACAAAGTAGATGTCTTAACCGACTTGCCAAAACTATAGTTTGTCAACAAGACATTTGTGGAGTGGATGAAAAACAAGCTTTAATGACTCCAACCTCAGTGTTTGTAAACTTCCAACTTCAACAGTATATGCCACGCTCTGACCTTAGTTCTTTTGTCTTTGTTTTAGTATGGTCAGGGTGTGCGTTGGGTGGGTTGTCTATATTATTTTTTTCTATGATTTGTGATTTCTGTGTTTGGCCTGGTATGGTTCTCAATCAGAGGCAGTTGTCAATCGTTGTCCATGATTGAGAATCATACTTAGGTAGCCTGGTTTCCCACTTGTGTTTCGTGGGTGTTTAATTTCCGTGTCAGTGTTTGTTCCACACAGAACTGTTTGGTTATTTCACGTGTCGCTTATGGTTTTGTTTCAGTGTTCGCTTGTTTAAATAAAGAGCATGAACACATACCACGCTGCACATTTGTCCTCCGATCCTTACTACCCTCCTCGTCGAGGAAGACAGTCGTTACAGAAACACCGACCACCAAAGGGTCAAGCAGACTGGTAACGGGCAGCAGCAGCGATCTCAGGACTCCTGGACATGGGAGGAAATTCTGGACCGCAAGGGACCCTGGAGCTCAGGCTGGGAATATAGCCGCCCCAAGGCAGAGCTGGAGGCAGCGAAGCGGAGAGGCGGCGGTATGAGGAGGTTGGAAGCCCGAGGCAGACCCAAAATGTTGGGGCGGCACACAGGGAGTGTGGCTAAGTCAAGTAGGAGACCTGGAGCCAACTCCCGTGCTTACTGTGGAGAAAGAGGGACCGGGCAGGCACCGTGTTATGCCGTGAGGGGTGCACGGTGTCCCAGGTGCGCAGGCATAGCCCGGTGCGGTACATAGCAGCGCCTCGTATCGGCCGGGCTAGAGTGAGATCGAGCCAGGTGCCATGAAGCCAGCTCAGCGCATCTGGTCTCCAGCGCGTTCGGCCAGGGTACATGACACCAGCCCCACGCATGGTGTCCCCGGGTTCGCCAGCACAGCCCAGTGCGGGCTATTCCACCTCACCGCACTGGCCTGGCTACGGGGAGCATTCAGCCAGGTAGGGTTGGGCAGGCTCGGTGCTCGAGACCTCAAGTGCACCATCACGGTCCGGTCTATCCGGTGCCACCTCCACGCACCAGCCCTCCGGTGGCAGCTCCCGCACCAGGCTGTCTCTCCGTCTCTCCGTCTCCCCCAACAGGTGCTCCCGCGTCTGTCCTGAGCTGCCAGAGTCTCCCGTCTGTCCTGAGCTGCCAGAGTCTCCACGTCTGTCCTGAGCTGCCAGACCGTCACGTCACCCGGCGCTGCCGGGAGTCGCTCTTCACTCTGGACCTGCCGGAGTCTCCCGCCTGTCCGGTGCTGCCGGAATTTCCGTCCATTAGGGACCCATTGCTAGGGTCCCCAGTCCGAGGTCGGTGGCGGGGTCGCCGTGTTAAAGAGGCCACAGAGGCGGGGTAAAAGGCGGACAAAGACTATGGTGGAGTCGGGTCAACGCCCCGCGCCAGAGCCACCACCGCAGACAGCTGTCAATCGTTGTCCCTGATTGAGAACCATACTTAGGTAGCCTGGTTTCACGTTTTGAGGTGTGGGTGTTTATTTTCTGTTCTGTGTTTTAGTTCACCGTTCAGGACTGTTTCATTTATCGTGTTTATTATTTTTTGTATTCGTAAAAGGCATAATGAATACTTACCCTACACCTGTGCCTCCTCTCTTTCTCCCAACGATTTAACGTTACAATATAACACAAAGCATACAACACATAGCATTATATATCATATACAGTAATGTATTCCCTCTTCATTTTAATTAACATAGTGTGTTTGTGTTCTCTCTGTCCAGCTCCAGTGACTCTGGACCCAACACTTCCCACCCACATCTCATCCTGTCTGATGATCTGACCAGTGTGAGATACAGTGATGAGAAACAGCAGCTTCCTGACAACCCAGAGAGGTTTGATGAGGAAGAAACTGTCCTGGGTTTTGAGGGTTTTATTTCAGGAACACACAGCTGGGACATTGATGTTGGGGAGAATATATACTGGTACCTGGGTGTGATCACAGAGTCTGTCCAGAGGAAGGGAGACAGTGGATATTGGGATGGATCCTGGGTGTGTTGTTTGGTGGTGGTGATTATAAAACACATGTACCAAAGCAGCCACTCACTCCCCTCACAGTGAGACAGAATCCCCAGAGGATCAGAGTGCAGCTAGACTGGGAAGGAGGAAAGCTGTCCTTCTCTGGACCCTGTCAATAACACACATCTACACACATTCACACACACTTTCACGGAGAGAGTCCTTCCATTCATCTGCACTGGCTTTTGTCCCCTCCCCTCTCAGGGTTTTACCAGGGAAGGTGTCTGTATCAGTGGATACTGTCTCTGTCTGAATCAGGGACTAACAGGATGTAAATGAGTCAGTAACACTCACTGATGTCCTTCATTAAGATTCTCACAGAGGGAGGACACACTGTGATGTAGTAGAGGGGACCTTCGTCCATTAACTCAGGAGCACACAGCTGGGACATTGATGTTGGGAGAATACATTCTGGTGCCTGGTGTGACCCCAGAGTCTGTCTGGATCTTCCTCCATTAAGAACACTCCTGCTGAAACATTTGCACCTGTCGTAGATAGTCACTATTATAATACTCTATCACAATAATCACTGTTAATATTACAAAAATAATCATTATTCATATTACAATAACAATTATTCATATGACAATAATCACTATTAATATTAGAATAACCATTATTAATATTACAATAATCACTACTAATACTACATTAACTATTATTCATATTACAATAACCACTATTAATATTACAATAATCACTATTAATATTACAATAACCATTATTAATATTACAATAATCACTGTTACTATACAATAATCAATATTAATACTATTTATCTAACGACTTTCTACCTGTCAGACAATAATCTCTAACATCTGAACAAGTTTCCCAACATTTTAGTTGTGTGTTAACAGAGATTGGTCAAACAGTGGTAGTCATCACTATTATAGAATATAAATGTCACCTGTTGGTTGTTAGGTTTTCTTTTTACCACATTTGGATGTTGTCACTGGTTATGTCTTTGGCATGTATCCCAGTCAACTTGAACCCTGAAAAACATTTGCTGTACAGTGTTGTGGCCTTGGACCAGACTCCGTTAACTAGCTTAATGCTGTACATGTAACACATGTCTATGGATTGTAACACATTTTCATCAAATTAACATGTTAAATTATCTCAACGGTCTTCCATCTGTGTTGGATCATGGGGTTAAATTAAGATCAGCTGCACACAAATACTGTGTACACATACATGCACACACACGTACATACACAAGCACACATTCACAAACACTCACAAACTCCAGGCTCTTGTTTGGGGAGTTGGTTTGTTGTGTGGAGTCACCATCTTGCTCTTGGTAGACTGAATGTAAACTCCAGTCCAATGTAGGAGTTTCAGCTGCTGAAGTTGACTGCTTGGCACTTCCATACAGTTGCTGTCCATGGTGCTGAATTAACCAGAGACATAGATAGTCAGAATTCAGCTAACAGTCAAGTCAGATGAGGAGAAACCTTAGATCAGTTTATTTGGTACATTTCATAAACCTGGCCTTTTGAAGCAATAAAATCCAGTTATATTTAACCAAACACTGACATCTAGCGGAAATGTCCTGCACAGACTCAAACTGATATAAAGACAACTCAGCAGAGAGCTCCACCCTACTCCTGCTTAACAGGAAGGAGAAACGCTCACAACAGAACAGCGCTGTGACATGCAGCTATTTAGAATTTTTGGTAAACAACCAAGAATCAAAACAACAATTGAAGACTAAGGAACACCGTCAGGAAAACAGAGATTTCAGATAAGTTCAGATAAGTTTTCGAAAGTGAACCTCAGTCAAAAGAGTTCAGAAGTCAGAAGTGAAAGTAAACCTTCATAACAGAGATAAGCAGTGAGAAATGGCCTCTAAAGCTTCACTCTCCGAGGTTGATTTCTCCTGTCCAGTATGCTGTGACATCTTCAAGGATCCTGTGGTCCTGTTGTGTAGCCACAGCTTCTGTAAAGCCTGTCTGGAGGAATACTGGAAACAGAAGACATCTTGGGAATGTCCAGTCTGCAGAAAGAAATCATCAATGGAATTTCCCCCCTGTAACCTGGTTTTAAAGAACCTGTGTGAGGCCTACTTACAGGACAGAAGCCAGAGAGCTTCAGCAGGGCCTGAGGTGCTCTGCAGTCAACACAGTGAGAAACTCAAGCTCTTCTGTCTGGAGGATAAACAGCCCATCTGTTTGGTGTGTCAAACTTCCAAAAAGCATAAAAGCCATGACTGCTGCCCAATAGATGAAGCTGTACTGGATCATAAGGTAGGAGATGTATTT
>NW_027000479.1:0-8643 GCF_036934945.1 Oncorhynchus masou masou
ATTTCCGGTTCCGGGTTGTGCCAGCGGTCGCATCTACACTTCGGGTCCGCAGGTAGTATAACTTTTCATTACATTTCATTATAGTACAACGGTTTGATTTATCTAATCTTAGCAATTTCTTCTTAGCTAGCTACATAGCCGTTCTTTTGTATCAAAGATAATTGCGTAATTATCGTGATTTCGTCGTCCCAACGAAGTCTACACTGCTTTCTGCCCAGCAGCTAGCTAACGTCCACCAGCACAGCAGCTAGCTAACGTCCACTAGCACTGTAGAAACTATTACACTCAACGACTCGATTAGTGTAGTGTTAGCTAGCTACATAGTTGTCTTTGCTGATCGTATTTTGTCGTCCTAACGTAGTCTACACTGCTTTCTGCCCAGCAGCTAGCTAACGTCCACTAGCACAGCAGCTAGCTAACGTCCACTAGCACTGTAGAAACTATTACACTCAATGACTCGATTAGTGTAGTGTTAGCTAGCTACATAGTTGTCTTTGCTGTCTTCGTATCCAAGGTAATTGTGTAGCTTAGGAGTGTGTAGACTTAGAGTGATTATCTTAATTTACCGAGGTTAGCTAGCCAGCTATTTGTCGTCCTTAACGTAGGAGTCACTGCTAGCTAGCTAGCCAACAGCTAGCCAACGTCTTCCGAATTGAACTTCAACAACCCGGTCAACATTCCGCCTCGCCTCCACAGGTAGTATCACATTTTCATTTCACTTCATTACAGTACAACGGTTTGATTTGTTTGATCGTAGCTAGCTAGCTACTTAGCTGTCTTTGTATCTAAGACAATTGTGTAGTCTGGAGCGATTTTCTAGGTTAGCTAGCCAGCAATTGTCGTTCTTTTAACGTAACGTTACGTAATCAACACTGCTAGCTAGCCAGCTAGCCCCCGAATAGCAGCACTGTAGAAACTATTACACTCGACGGAACGACTTGATTAGTGTAGTGTCAACAACGTAGCCACTGCCAGCTAGCCTACTCCAGCAGTACTGTATCATTTCAATCATTTTAGTCAATAAGATTCTTGCTACGTAAGCTTAACGTTCTGAACATTCGATAAGTGTAGTCCACTTGTCATTCCAATCTCCTTTGCATTAGCGTAGCCTCTTCTGTAGCCTGTCAACTATGTGTCTATCTATCCCTGTTCTCTCCTCTCTGCACAGACCATACAAACGCTCCACACCGCGTGGCCGCGGCCACCCTAATCTGGTGGTCCCAGCGCGCACGACCCACGTGGAGTTCCAGGTCTCCGGTAGCCTCTGGAACTGCCGATCTGCGGCCAACAAGGCAGAGTTCATCTCAGCCTATGCCTCCCTCCAGTCCCTCGACTTCTTGGCACTGACGGAAACATGGATCACCACAGACAACACTGCTACTCCTACTGCTCTCAGCGGGGTGGTGGCACCGGGATCCTCATCTCTCCCAAGTGGTCATTCTCTCTTTCTCCCCTTACCCATCTGTCTATCGCCTCCTTTGAATTCCATGCTGTCACAGTTACCAGCCCTTTCAAGCTTAACATCCTTATCATTTATCGCCCTCCAGGTTCCCTCGGAGAGTTCATCAATGAGCTTGATGCCTTGATAAGCTCCTTTCCTGAGGACGGCTCACCTCTCACAGTCCTGGGCGACTTTAACCTCCCCACGTCTACCTTTGACTCATTCCTCTCTGCCTCCTTCTTTCCACTCCCTCTCCTTTGACCTCACCCTCTCACCTTCCCCCTACTCACAAGGCAGGCAATACGCTCGACCTCATCTTTACTAGATGCTGTTCTTCCACTAACCTCATTGCAACTCCCCTCCAAGTCTCCAACCACTACCTTGTATCCTTTTCCCTCTCACTCTCATCCAACACTTCCCACACTGCCCCTACTCGGATGGTATCGCGCCGTCCCAACCTTCGCTCTCTCTCCCCCGCTACTCTCTCCTCTTCCATCCTATCATCTCTTCCCTCTGCTCATACCTTCTCCAACCTATCTCCTGATTCTGCCTCCTCAACCCTCCTCTCTTCCCTTTCTGCATCCTTTGACTCTCTATGTCCCCTATCCTCCAGGCCGGCTCGGTCCTCCCCTCCCGCTCCGTGGCTCGACGACTCACTGCGAGCTCACAGAACAGTGCTCCGGGCAGCCGAGGCGGAAATGGAGGAAAACTTCGCCTCCCTGCGGACCTGGCATCCTTTCACTCCCTCCTCTCTACATTTTCCTCCTCTGTCTCTGCTGCTAAAGCCACTTTCTTCCACTCTAAATTCCAAGCATCTGCCTCTAACCCTAGGAAGCTCTTTGCCACCTTCTCCTCCCTCCTGAATCCTCCTCCCCCCCCCCTCCTCCCTCTCTGCAGATGACTTCGTCAACCATTTTGAAAAGAAGGTCGACGACATCTGATCCTCGTTTGCTAAGTCAAACGACACCGCTGGTTCTGCTCACACTGCCCTACCCTGTGCTCTGACCTCTTTCTCCCCTCTCTCTCCAGATGAAATCTCGCTTCTTGTGACGGCCGGCCGCCCAACAACCTGCCCGCTTGACCCTATCCCCTCCTCTCTTCTCCAGACCATTTCTGGAGACCTTCTCCCTTACCTCACCTCGCTCATCAACTCATCAACTCATCCCTGACCGCTGGCTACGTCCCTTCCGTCTTCAAGAGAGCGAGAGTTGCACCCCTTCTGAAAAAACCTACACTCGATCCCTCCGATGTCAACAACTACAGACCTTCTTTCTTTTCTCTCCAAAACTCTTGAACGTGCCGTCCTTGGCCAGCTCTCCCGCTATCTCTCTCAGAATGACCTTCTTGATCCAAATCAGTCAGGTTTCAAGACTAGTCATTCAACTGAGACTGCTCTTCTCTGTATCACGGAGGCGCTCCGCACTGCTAAAGCTAACTCTCTCTCCTCTGCTCTCATCCTTCTAGACCTATCGGCTGCCTTCGACACTGTGAACCATCAGATCCTCCTCTCCACCCTCTCCGAGTTGGGCATCTCCGGCGTGGCCCACGCTTGGATTGCGTCCTACCTGACAGGTCGCTCCTACCAGGTGGCGTGGCGAGAATCTGTCTCCTCGCCACGCGCTCTCACCACTGGTGTCCCCCAGGGCTCTGTTCTAGGCTCTCTCCTATTCTCGCTATACACCAAGTCACTTGGCTCTGTCATAACCTCACATGGTCTCTCCTATCATTGCTATGCAGACGACACACAATTAATCTTCTCCTTTCCCCCTTCTGATGACCAGGTGGCGAATCGCATCTCTGCATGTCTGGCAGACATATCAGTGTGGATGACGGATCACCACCTCAAGCTGAACCTCGGCAAGACGGAGCTGCTCTTCCTCCCGGGAAGGACTGCCCGTTCCATGATCTCGCCATCACGGTTGACAACTCCATTGTTTCCTCCTCCCAGAGCGCTAAGAACCTGGCGTGATCCTGGACAACACCCTGTCGTTCTCAACTAACATCAAGGCGGTGGCCCGTTCCTGTAGGTTCATGCTCTACAACATCCGCAGAGTACGCCCCTGCCTCACACAGGAAGCGGCGCAGGTCCTAATCCAGGCACTTGTCATCTCCCCGTCTGGATTACTGCAACTCGCTGTTGGCTGGGCTCCCTGCCTGTGCCATCAAACCCCTACAACTCATCCAGAACGCCGCAGCCCGTCTGGTGTTCAACCTTCCCAAGTTCACTCACGTCACCCCGCTCCTCCGCTCTCTCCACTGGCTTCCAGTTGAAGCTCGCATCCGCTACAAGACCATGGTGCTTGCCTACGGAGCTGTGAGGGGAACGGCACCGCAGTACCTCCAGGCTCTGATCAGGCCCTACACCCAAACAAGGGCACTGCGTTCATCCACCTCTGGCCTGCTCGCCTCCCTACCACTGAGGAAGTACAGTTCCCGCTCAGCCCAGTCAAAACTGTTCGCTGCTCTAGCCCCCCAATGGTGGAACAAACTCCCTCACGACGCCAGGACAGCGGAGTCAATCACCACCTTCCGGAGACACCTGAAACCCCACCTCTTCAAGGAATACCTAGGATAGGATAAGTAATCCTTCTCACCCCCTCCCCCTTAATGATTTAGATGCACTATTGTAAAGTGGCTGTTCCACTGGATGTCAGAAGGTGAATTCACCAATTTGTAAGTCGCTCTGGATAAGAGCGTCTGCTAAATGACTTAAATGTAAATGTAAATGTAATCATCAAAAGTAAGTGATTAATTTTATCTATATTTCTAACTTGTGTAACTCTTCTCCTTGGCCGGTTACTGCTACTGTAATGGTTTGTCTGCTGGGCTATGTTCTCAAATAATCGTAAGGTATGCTTTCGCCGTAAAGCATTTTTTAAATCTGACACCGTGGTTGGATTCACAAGAAGTTCATTTTTAAACCTATGTAAAATAGTTGTATCTTTTCTGAATTTTATGAGTATTTCTGTATTTGAATTTGGCGCTCTGCAATCTCACTGGATGTTGGCCAGGTGGGACACTAGCTTCACACATACCCTAGAGAGGTTAATTAATAGAGAAATCAGACCTTCCTGCTGAGTACCTGACAGACTACCATTTCTATAGGAGTAGTTTAAACAATCTAACAATGGAGCTTTTCGTATATCAAAAAATACTTTACATACCTCTACCAGTATGCCATCAAGCCTTGGGGTTTTTCCAGACTGAAAGGATTTAATAGCCTCAAATATTTCCTCCTCTGTAATTTGGCCTTTGCTCTGATCTTTCTGTACATTTGTTATTTTTCAATGTTTTATATTATTTAAGATTTCCTTACCGTAATCTTCATTCAGTGGGAGAGGATGAAATGGAAAAGAGAACATCTGCCTAAAATAATTAGCTTACTATTTTAAAATATTATTCGGAGAATCATAGATGACTCCGTCTTCAGTAACGAGATTCTGCAAATTATTTTTGTTAGCGTTCCTGTAATGGAGATTCAGGAAGAATTTTGTCATTTTTTCTCCATATTCCATCCAGTTTGCTTTATTTTCTAATAGATTACATTAGATCGTTCTTGAATAAGTTCCTCAAATTATTTTTGTTTTTCCTCTAACTTATTTTGTATCTCTGTAGTATAGTTTTTATTGCTATCTACATGTACTATTAGTTCATGGATTTCCCTTGTTAGTCTTGTCTCTTTTGCCAGAAATGGCTTTTTTATTATTTCTGAATATTGAATTGAATTACCCCTGAAGGTACATTTAAAGGTATCCCAAACAATTAGGGGATATGCTGAACCTTTATTTTACAGGAACAAATCTGTTATACATTATTTTGTCTTAGTTAAAAATAAGTTGTCCTCCAGTAAACTTTGATTAAAATTCCCATATCCCCGTCTACGTAGAATATCTATAAGAGTTATGTGAATGTCAATTAGATGATGATCCGATCGCTCTCTGTCTATTATTAAAACATTTGATTTTAACCTTTGATGCAAGAGAGAAAGCAACAAGAAAGTAGTCAAGATGACTAGCTTGATTAATTAGTCTCCTCCAAGAAATATCTCATCAGGTCGAGATTTTTAGTCTCCCAATATCCACTATTTCTAATGTGTCCATAATATTTGTGATTTCCTTAAGGGCACGGTGATGATAGTTTGTAGAGTGATTACCTTTACGGTCCATTGAGGTACTTAACACTGTTATAGTCTCCTACCGTAATGATTAGATCATTTGTTGCCTGTAAGTTCAATAAATTGGTATAAATGTTTTCGAAGAAGTGTGGATAATCCTGATTTGGACCATTTAAATTAATGAGTTAACCTCTTGATGCTATGGGGGCGCTATTTCATTTTTGGATAAAAAGACGTGCCCGTTTTAAGCGCAATATTTTGTCACAAAAAGATGCTCGACTAAGCATATAATTGATAGCTTTGGAAAGAAAACACTCTGACGTTTCCAGAACTGCAAAGATATTCTCTGTGCGTGCCCTAGAACGGGAGCTACAGGCAAAACCAAGATGAAACGGCATCCAGGAAACCAGCAGGATTTTTGAGGCTCTGTTTTCCATTGTCTCCTTATATGGCTGTGAATGCGAGAGGAATGAGCCTGCCCTTTCTGTCGTTTCCCCAAGGTGTCTGCAGCATTGTGATGTATTTGTAGGAATATCATTGGAAGATTGACCATAAGAGACTACATTTTCCAGGTGTCCGCCCGGTGTCCTCCGTCGAAATTGGTGCGTCTTTTTCAGCTGCTGGTATTTTTCCATGCGATTCTGAGGGGGAAGCAGGCTTCCACGAACTGCATATCAATGAAGAGATATGTGAAAAAACACAAGCGATATGTGAAAAAACAGGAGCGATTTCTCCTACACAAAGATTCCTTCAGGAAAAACTGAACATTTGCTATGTAACTGAGAGTCTCCTCATTGAAAACATCCGAAGCTCTTCAAAGGTATATGATTTTATTTATTTGGTTATCTGGTTTTGTGAAAATGTTGCGTGCTAAATGCTACTCAAAATGCTAAGCTAGCTTTGCATACTCTTACACAAATGATTGGTTTGCTATGGTTCAAAAGCATATTTTGAAAATCTGAGATGACTGTGTTGGTAATAACCTCTTGAAACTCCCCATCCCGGATCCGGGATTGTGACTAAGCCTCAGGCTCATTAGCATAACGCAACGTTAACGATTTCTGAAAATCGCAAATAAAATTAAAATAATGCGTTTGCTCTCAAGCTTAGCCTTTTCTTAACAACACTGTCATCTCAGATTTTCAAAATATGCTTTTGAACCATAGAAATTGACTAATTTGTGTAAGAGTATGCAAAGCTAGCATAGCATTTTGTGTAGCATGTAGCACGCAACATTTTCACAAAAGCCAGATAACCAAATAAATAAAATCATTTACCTTTGAAGAGCTTCTGATGTTTTCAATGAGGAGACTCCCAGCCACATACCAAATGCGCAGTGTTTCCTGAAAGCGTCTGTGTGTAGGAGAAATCGTTCCGTTTTCTACATTGCGCCTGGCTACCGAAACGAACCGAAAATGCAGTCACCTACAACGTGAAACTTTTTCCGGATTAACTACATAATATCGACCGAAACATGGCAAACGTTGTTTGGAATCAATCCTCAAGGTGTTTTTTTCACATATCTCTTCATTGACATGCAGTTCTTGGAAGCTTGCTTTCTCTCTCTGCCCCATGGAAAATACTGGCAGGTGACTTTTGCGCACCAATTTCGGCGCAGGACACCGGGCGGACACGTGGTAAATGTGGTCTCTTATGGTCAATCTTCCAACGATCTGCCTACAAATACGTCACAATGCTGCAGACACCTTGGGGAAACGACAGAAAGGGCAGACTCATTCCTCTTGCGTTCACAGCCATATAAGGAGATCATGAAAGACAGAGCCTCAAAAATCCTTGTCATTTCCTGGATGCCAAGTCATCTTGGTTTTGCCTGAAGCTCACGTTCTAGGGCATGCACAGAGAAGATATTTGTATTTCTGGACACGTCAGAGTGTTTTCTTTCGAACAGTAGCAATTATATGCATAGTCGAGCATCTTTTTGTGACAAAATATCTTGTTTAAAACGGGAACGTTTTTCTTCCAAAAATGAAATAGCGCCACCATAAGTGTAAGAGGTTAAGAGGAGGCTAAGCTTGAGAGCAGGCGCATTATTTTCATTTTATTTGCGATTTTCAGAAATCGTTAATGTTGCGTTATGCTAATGAGCCTGAGGCTTTATTCACGATCCCGGATCCGGGATGAGGAGTATCACGGGACTTCATTTTGTTTATCTGTAGGCCCCTGCCTTGAACTCAGGCCCTGTGTGTAGCTAACTGACCTTCTCTGCCCATTAATCACCATTTACCATTGTTGTTGTCTTAGCTGCTTACCCGTTTTTGTCTTCGGCCTCCCAATCAACACCTGTGATTGCTTTATGCCTTTATGCCAAGAAATGGACCACCTCGTATCAGACTCAATGAACACATTTGGACACATGCTGTGTCAAATACTTTGACACACCTTGATACAGCCCGTCACTCGCAGTTTCTTATTCGTTGACAGCCTAATATCTCAAAATAAGCATTTGGTCCCTTGTTGAATAACTGAATTATGCATTTAAATGTGTCTTTAAATGAAGGGTTAAATCATCGCTGTCACCATGAAAATAGTTTCTGTTCCACTCCCTATTAGAAAATGTAACAGTAGGATTTAGTAGAACCTAGACCTTCAGAGTTACAGGTTACAGACCGGGAGTTTTATTAATTTAACTTAAAAACAGGTATAAAAAGCTAAAACAAAATTTTCACGTGGAGCAGTATCTTATTAGCCGTGTGGACGCCAAATGTGCTCTTTAATCCCCCTAGAGTCGATTGAAAATCAGTGTTCTCATGAAAATGTCTGTAGGGGAGAGTTTCACGAACACAATGGGGTTCTCCGTTTTGATCTACAACCCCCACAAGTGTCAGGAGACTTGTTTGAAGTTGTTGTATGCCATCATTTCGTAGTCAAGAGCTCTGGAAAAGGTAATATAGTATTAACGTTTAACTTCTCTAGGGTAGGGGGCAGCATTTGGAATATTGGATGAAAAGCATGCCCAAATTAAACTGCCTTCTACTCAGGCCCAGAAGATAGGATATGCATATAATTGGAAGATGTGGTTAGAAAACACTCTAAAGTTTCCAGAACTGTTAAAATAGTGTCTGTGAGT
>NW_027000480.1:0-8643 GCF_036934945.1 Oncorhynchus masou masou
TTCCTTGTTTTGGAAGAGAAGAGAACGAGCGCCATTCTCCTTGCGGAGATGGTGCAAAATACATCAACACGGTCGGTCCATGGGATTGGGCTGGCTAACACGATTCGGTTTGCTTGGAAGGAGAAGGAGTTGGAGCCTTTAGGACGGGAAACTTTTGGAAGGACAATCTTGATGGGGATTCTAAAGCTGACGGTGAAGGACGTGTTTTGTTTCCAAGGCAACTCGTTGGAGGGAGCATACGACGTGGCACTAAATACAGAGGAGAAACATGATGATATCCTGAGAAGAGCAAGAGCAGTGGGAGGTGAGAGGCCGATGAGCCATTATGAAATAACAAGCCTGGCGAGGAACAACTTTAGGGTTGTAACTGTCAACATGTACAACCCATATGTTAAGGACGAAGAGGTGAGGGCCTTTCTGGGGAGATACATTGATAACGTCTCCTCAGCAAGGCACCTCAAAGACTCCCTTGGGTTTTGGAATGGGAGGAGAGGCTTCCAGGCCCTCCTGAGAGAGGACCCAAAGGGACATGGTGGCTACCTCCATCATCCTGCTATGTTCTCCCTTGGGGCTGACAGGGGGACGTTGTTTTATGCACGTCAGCCCCCATTTTGCAGGCGCTGTATGGCATACGGCCACATCTTCGCCTCGTGCAGCACAAGAAAATGCAGATTTTGTGGATCTGGGAGCACGAGGCGAAGGATTGTGACGAGCCTAAGACGTGCCACGGGTGTGGCTCGTCAGCACACCTGTGGCGGGGGTGCCCGGCTCGTCAGAGGTCATACGCGTCTGCGGCTGGGGGGGAGCAGGAGCGGGGGATGGGGGAAGAAGAGGAGGGGAAGGAAGCATGCCTCATGACCAGAGTACAGGTCCAGAGGGGAAGGCGGCAAGGAAGGAGGAGGAGCAAGAAGCGGAGGATGGAAGAGATAAGGAAACGGAAGGCACAGGAGTAGGAGAACCAGGAAAAGCGGCGGAAGAAGGCAACCGAGTGGAGGAGCATGAGAGGGAGAAAGCAAGTGAGGAGGGGGTGGTGGAGAAGGAGACGGTGGAAGAGCAAGTGGAGTGGGGGAAAGTGCCCTGGTGGAAGAGATGGGGGTATGGTGGAGGAGCTGGCGGGGGGAGGGTGGTATATCTCCACTGCCGCCATCACCAAAGAAGAGTGAGAGGAGGGTGCGGTTGGCCGACAGTGAGAGAGAGGGGATGGCCAAGAGAGCGATGGGGGTGGGAGAAACCTCTGGGTTACTGGTTTCCCCAGGCCCTCAACTCCTATTGGGTGGGGACACACCTAACAAGACCCAGGACTGGGTACAGGAGGAGGTGGGGGGAGTTTTGTTTGGGGACTCAGCCTCCCCTATTTTTTTTCCAAACTAGCTGCAGCTGGGGAGTGGGAGGGGTGTGGGAGTAGACCCAGGGTGCAGGGCACCCGGAGCCAAACACTATTCCTGCATCCTGGGTTGGCGAGATGGAGGAAGAGGCATTCGGGAGTACGGATGGTGTTATCACCGGTAATATGGACAGGGAGCATCCGGTGAGTCTCCTGGTTTTGTTTTTTCTGTCTAGGTTTAGTATTTGAGTGTATTACATGTTTTTATTTTTTTCTTTCATGGGGTCTAATTTTACCTTTGTTAGTTTAAATATAAGGGGTTTAAGGGATTTGTTAAGAGGAGGGCGGTTTTAGTTATCTGGAGGATGTGGGGTTTGTTTTTTTGTTTTTTACAGGAGGTTCACCTGAGGGATGGAGGGGATGTTAGTAGGTTTAAGAGGGAGTGGGACAAGGGAGTCGGTTTGGGGTATTGGGGGGTGCACTCATCGGGGTAGGATTTTTGTGTGGGCACAGGGAGGTAAAAGTGGAGGGTTCTTTGTGGTGATGCAGGGAGGGTTATAGGGGTGGATGTCACGATAAGGGATTGTAAATTTAGATTAGTGGTGGTGTATGGGCCACAGGTGGTGGCAGACAGGAGGGAGATGGTGGACTGTCTGGCTCCCCTGTGTGTGCAAATAGGAAATTAGTGATAGGGGGACTTTAATACAGATTTAGGAATAGGGGGATAGCAGTGCAGGCGCCATCACCGGGCTAATGGCTTGCCATGGTCTGGTTGATGGTGGCCTGCACACTACTCCGAAAATGGCCGGTCCTACATGGCGCAACTCAGGGGGGTTGCGCGGAGGCTCGACTATATTTTTGTACCCAGGTCTTTGGATAAGTTGTCTGGGCGGCTATTGCCTGTTTTCTTTTCGGATCACGACGGGGTGCTCCTGCAGAGTGGGGTCGCCAGTCTGCCTCTTTTGGTAGGGGTACTGGAAGTTAGATCGGGATGTGCTGGAGGAGCAGGCTTTTGTTGACAGGTTTTTGGTTTCTTTTGAAGGCTTGAAGGCCTCCGGTCCATGTGCGAGGGTGTTAGAGTGGTGGGAATTAGTTAAGGTGAGGATTAGGGCTTTTATAATAGGGTATTGCAAAGAGGAAAAAAAGGGAGGAGAGGAGGGAGGTGGATCGTACCAAAGGTTAATTGAACTCGAGTACGAGGCAGGCAACCTCGGCGGGTCGTTTGACTGGGAGGGATCCGCAACCCTAAAGGCGCAGCTCAGGGAGTTGCAGGAGCGGAAGGCTCGAGCTTTCCTGGAGCGTGCGCATAGTGGCTTTCTAAGAACACAATGAGACTTGTTCTGCTATGTTCTTTCGTCGGTTAGGGCCAGACAGAGTAGGAAGTTAATGCATGGTGTTAGGGGAAGAAAATGGTAGTATAGTTAGAGAATCAGAGGATATGGTCAGGGTGACAACTGATAAATTCCAAGGTTTATTTAAGGAAAGGGAAATAGATTTAGAGCAGGGAAATGTGTTTTTAGAACACTTGTCAGGCGGTTGTTGGTGGACATTAGAGAAGTGATGGAGGCCCAGATCTCACTAGAAGAGGTTGAGAGCGCTCTTAGGAGGATGGGAAAAGGGAAGGTGCCTGGGATGGATGGGCTGCCGGCTGAGTTTTATCTCAAGTTTTGGGGTATACTTGGACCAGTGGTCCTCGAAGTCTTGAAGGCCATCCTTGAGGCAGGGGGACCCGGGGGGATCAATGGCTGTTGGTGTGCTGTCACTCTTATATAAGAAGGGGGAAGTAAAGACCTTGGCAACTGGCGGCCGTTGACCATGCTGTGTGTAGATTACAAGCTACTTGCAAAGGTTTTAGCAGACGGTTGCGCACAGCCCCTTCCCTACGTCGTCCATGAGGATCAGACGTGCGGGGTAGGGCCGCTCTATTAGATGGAACCTACAGTTAATCAGGGACTCCATCGCTTGGGTTGAAGATAGAGGACTGCCTTTAATGTAGTAGCTAGATCAGAGCGGAAGCCTTTGATCGCGTGAATAGATCCTTTTTATTCAGAGTGTTAGGTCGATTAGGATTTGTGAAGTTCATAGGATGGATTCGTACATTATATGTCGGAGCGGGGTGCTGAGTTAGTGTAAATAGTCAGTGATGTTTTTGACCTCTGCGTCTGGGGTCAGGCAGGGGTGCCACTCTCGACCTCTCTTCGTTCTGTACATGGAGCCTCTGAGGCTGTCATTAGGGCAGACACAGGGGTGGAAGGCTTGTTGATCCCTGGAAGTGGTGGGCTGCGTGTTAAGATGACGCAGTACGCCGACGACACTCCCTTGCTGCTGTGCAAGGACTCGTGCCTGACAAGGTCCCTTGCCATCTTTGGGGATTTCACCGAGCGTCGGGAGCGGTTCTGAACCATGCAGAGTCTTCCGTCCAAGTTTTTCGGAAGATGGCGCGGTAGAACGGATGTGCCCGGGGAGTTATCTCTCTGTGTAGGGGCCCTGAGGATTCTCGGGGTCCATTTTGAGACCTCCTGACTCCTTGACGCTAAACTGGAACATGCGTATTGCAGTGGTACAGAGGAAGCTAGCAATGTGGAAGTCTAGGTATTTGTCTTTTATGGGCAAAGTCCTGGTCCTAAAGGTGGTCTTGTTGTCATCTCTTTGTATTTGGCGTACATCTACCCATGGCCGGCTTGTCTGAGGAGGCCTCTAGTGAGGCTTGTGTTTCAGTTCATGTGGAGTGGCAGGTGATGAGTTGGCTAGGGCACGCATGCTCTGTCCCATCGGGGAGGGAGGTAGGGGGGTACCACATTTCCCCTCAAGCTGGACATATTTTGTTTCTTTCTTGTTAACGGAGCTTGCTCGTCCAGTGATACACCCGTCCGGTTACCTCTGCGGGTGTTTTTCCGTCCGGATTTTGTATTGGACTTTGGTCATGGGCCAGGTTAGAGGTTGAAGTTGCTCGGTAGGTTTAGGGACCTGCGCGAAAGGCAGGGACGGATAGGGACAGGTTTCTGCAAATAGGCCCAAGGACCTGAATTGGTTGAGTCCTTCATATGGCTTCTCATGTCCAAGATCCTCTTTAAAGGGGGGACTGTGGGAAGCCATGGGTGTTGCTAGGTTTGGCAAGGGGATTTTGTATTGAGCCTTGGTGAACAGGGAGAGATTGGGGGTGGAAGGGATAGTGAGGAGGTGGAAGGGAGATTTGAGGGCAGGATGAAGAGGAGGAGAGGGAAGTGGGGGCAGCATGCTGCTCAGGAGAGGTGGAAGGGGGGTTTAGGGCTGGGTGTCATTTAGATTTATAAGGGGATAAATTAGGGACGGGGAGATAGGGAAAGGTATTTTGTAGGGTGACGGGGAGGGAAGATGCTCCCCTGAGGTTTGGTTTGGGGTTTTTGTTTTGTTAAAATTAAAATACCATTATTGGAGTATGTATGAAAATTATGAGTTGTAAAGAATGAATGGTATTGAAGGTAATAAATAATTTTTATATATAAAAAAAAGATAGGGCTGTTTTTGGTTTTCGTACGTTTGTTATTTTGTTAGTTTAATCGTGTATAGTTTCCTTATTAAATAAAATGAATCACAACTACGCTGCATTTTGGTCCGCTCCTCCTTCCCACAACGAAAGCCGTGACAGAATCACACACCACAACAGGACCAAGCGCCGTGGTAATGGGAAACAGCAAAGGTAGCAGCAGGAGCAGCGTAAAAAGGACTTTTGGATTTGGGAGGAAATCCTCGACGGGAGAGGACCCTGGGCTAAACCAGGGGAGTGTAGCCACCCCGAGGAGCAACAAAAGCAGCTCCACTTATAGGCCGGGCTAGATTGAGCGTCGAGCCAAATGCCATGAAGCCGGCTCCACGCATCTGGTCCCCAGTGCGTCTCCTTGGGCCGGCGTACATGGCACCAGCCTTACACTCGGTGTCCCCGGTTCGCCTGCATAGCCCAGTGCGGACTATTCCACCTTGCCGCACTGGCAGAGCGACCGGGAGTATTCAACCAGGTAAGGTTGGGCAGGCTCGGTGCTCAAGAGCTCCAGTACGCCTGCACGGTCCGGTCTACCCAGTACCACCTCCACGCCCCAGCCCTCCAGTGTCAGCTCCCCGCACCAGGCTTCCTGTGCGTGTCCTCGGCCCAGGACCACCAGTGCCAGCACCACGCATCAGGCCTACTGTGCGCCTCGCCTCTTCTGCGCTGCCGGAGCCATCCTCTCCTGCGCTGCCGGAGTCTCCCGCCTGTTCAGAGCAGCCAGAGCCTTCCTCCTCTCCTGCGCTGTTGGAGTCTCCCGCCTGTTTAGCGCTGCCAGAGTCTACCGCCTCTACAGCGTTGCCGGAGTCTCCTGCCCGTTTAGCGCAGCCAGAGCTGTCAGTCTGCATGGAGCAGCCAGAGCTGTCAGTCTGCATGGAGCAGCCTGAGCTACCAGTCTGCATGGAACAGCCAGAGCTGCCAGTCTGCATGGAGCAGCCGGAGCTGCCAGTCTGCATGGAGCTGCCAGTCTGCAAGGAGCTGCCAGTCTGCAAGGAGCTGCCAGTCTGCATGGAGCTGCCAGTCTGCAAGGAGCTGCCAGTCTGCAAGGTGCTGCCAGTCTGCATAGAGCAGCCAGAGCCGCCAGTCAGCATGGAGCTGCCAGAGCCGCCAGTCAGCATGAAGCAGCCAGAGCTGCCAGTCAGCATGGAGCAGCCAGAGCCGCCAGTCAGCATGGAGCTGCCAGAGCCGCCAGTCAGCATGAAGCAGCCAGAGCTGCCAGTCAGCATGGAGCAGCCAGAGCCGTCAGTCTGCCAGGATCCGCCAGTCAGCCAGACTCTTCCAGATCTGCCAGTCAGCCAGACTCTTCCAGATCTGCCAGTCAGCCAGACTCTTCCAGATCTGCCAGTCAGCCAGACTCTTCCAGATCGCCAGTCAGCCAGACTCTTCCAGATCTGCCAGTCAGCCAGACTCTTCCAGATCCGCCAGTCAGCCAGACTCTTCCTGATCCGCCAGTCAACCAGACTCTTCCAGATCCGCCAGTCAGCCAGACTCTTCCAGATCCGCCAGACTCTTCCAGATCTGCCAGTCGACCAGACTCTTCCAGATCTGCCAGTTAACCAGACTCTTCCAGATCTGCCAGTCAACCAGACTCTTCCAGATCCGCCAGTCAACCAGACTCTTCCAGATCCGCCAGTCAGCCAGACTCTTCCAGATCCGCCAGTCAGCCAGGATCTGCCAGAGCCTTCCTCCTCTCCTCTGCTGCCGGAGTCTCCCGCCTGTCCGGCGCTGTTGCCGGAGTCTCCCGCCTGTACGGCGCTGCTGCCGAGGTCTGAGGGCCTGTCCCGAGCTGCCCTCTGTCCCGTGTTATTTAGTAGGGTTGCCGTGGCTAGGAGGTCAGCGGACAAGGTGGGGGAGGACTACGGTGAAGTGGGGGCCACGTCCCAGCACCGGAGCCGCCACCGCTGACAGATGCCCACCCAGACCCTCCCCGATAGGTTCAGGTTTTGCGGCGGAGTCCGCACCTTGGGGGGAGTACTGTCACACCCTGACCATAGTTTATTTGTATGTTTCTATGTTTTGGTTGGTCAGGGTGTGATCTGAGTGGGCATTCTATTGTTGGATGTCTTGTTTGTCTATTTCTATGTCTGGCCTGATATGGTTCTCAATCAGAGGCAGGTGTTAGTCATTGTTTCTGATTGGGAACCATATTTAGGTAGCCTGGGTTTCACTGTGTGTTTGTGGGTGATTGTTCCTGTCTCTGTGTTTTGCACCAGATAGGGCTGTTTTCGGTTTTCGCACGTTTGTTATTTTGTTAGTTTAGTCGTGTATAGTTTCCTTATTAAATAAAATGAATCACAACTACGCTGCATTTTGGTCCGCTCCTCCTTCCCACAACGAAAGCCGTGACAATGTGTGTGTAAAATACCTTATCTTTCAAACAGTCCGTGAAGAACATACTCACACACAGGGCCGGATTAATGCAGTGGCTTACCGGTTATGAAGCACACGGGCACAAAAAGAATAGTAAAAAAAAAACGTATGGAAGTTTATACAGCATACAGTATATTATATTATATATACAGTATACACTACCAGTCAAAAGTTTTAGAACACCTACTCATTCAAGGGTTTTTCTTTATGCCAAGAGTGTGCAAAGCTGTCAAGGCAAAGGGTGGCTACTTTGAAGAATCAAATCAAAAATATATTTTTATTTGTTAAACACTTTTTTGGTTACTACATGATTCCATATGTGTTATTTCATAGTTTGATGTCTTCACTATTATTCTACAGTGTAAAAAAATAGTAAACAAAGAAACCTTTGAATGAGTAGGTGTGTCCAAACTTTAGACTGGTACTGTATACATACAGTTGAAGTCGGAAGTTTACATTTTTATTTAATTTATTTCACCTTTACTTAACCAGGTAGGCTAGTTCAAAACAAGTTCTCATTTGCAACTGCGACCTGGCCAAGATAAAGCAAAGCAGTGGGACACAGACAACAACACAGAGTTACACATGGAGTAAACAATAAACAAGCCAATAACACAGAAAAGTAGAAAGTATGTGTGTGCAAAAGGCATGAGGAGGTTGGCAATAAATAGGCCATAGGGGCGAATAGTTACAATTTATCAGATTAACACTGGAGTGATAAATGAGCAGATGATGATGTGCAAGTAGAGATACTGGTGTGCAAAAGAGCAGAAAAGTAAATAAAATAAAAACAGTATGGGGATGAGGTAGTTAGATTGGGTGGGGTATTTACAGATGGACTATGTACAGCTGCAGCGATCGGTTAGCTGCTCAGATAGTAGTATGTTTAAAGTTGGTGAGGGAAATAAAAGTCTCCAACTTCAGCGATATTTGCAATTCTTTCCAGTCACTGGCAGCAGAGAACTGGAAGGAAAGCCAGCCAAATGAGGTGTTGGCTTTGGGGATGATCAGTGAGATTTACGTGCTGGAACGTGTGCTACGGGTGGGTGTTGTTATCAAGACCAGTGAACTGAGATAAGGCAGAGCTTTACCTAGCATAGACTTATAGATGACCTGGGTCTGGCGATGAATATGTAGCGAGGGCCAGCCGACTAGAGCATACAGGTCGCAGTGGTGGGTGGTATAAGGTGATTTGGTAACAAAACAGATTGATAGAGCAATATCATTGATATATACAGAGAAAAGAGTCAGCCCGAGAATTTAACCCTGTGGCACCCCCATAGAGACTGCCAGAGGTCCGGACAACATGCCCACCTGATTTGACACACTGAACTCTGTTTGCAAAGTAGTTGTTGAACCAGGCGACTCAGTCGTTAGAAAAACCAAGTTATTGTGTCTGCCGATAAGAATACGGTGATTGAAAGCATAC
>NW_027000481.1:0-8632 GCF_036934945.1 Oncorhynchus masou masou
CACAGTACTTTAGTCCTGTGTATGGTACCACTGATGTGAACAGGTGAAGCTTCCATCACACAGCAACTCTTAGTCCTGTATATTATACTATCGACGTGCACAGGTGAAGCTTCCATCACACAGTAACTTTAGTCCTGTATATTATATTATTGATGTGAACGGAGGTGAAGTCTTCCATCACACAGCACTTTAGTCCTGCATATTATACTATTGATGTGAACAGGTGAAGCTTCCATAAGCACAGTACTTGCCCTGTACATTATACTATTGATGTGAACATGCAGGAAGCTTCCATAAGACGGAGTATTTTAGTCCCCGTATGCATCAGTATTATTGATGTGAACAGGTGACGCTTTCCATCACACAAAGTACTTTAGTCCTGCATATTATACTATTGATGTGAACAGGTGAAGCTTTCCATCACATCAGTGCACTTTAGTCCCAGTATATTATATTATGGCTGATGTGAACAGGTGAAGCTTCCATCACAGTACTTTAGTCCTGTATATATATACTATTGATGTGAACAGGTGAAGCTTCCATAAGACAGTACTTTAGTCCTGTATATTATACTATTGATGTGAACAGGTGAAGCTTCCATCACACAGTACTTTAGTCCTGTATATTATACTATTGATGTGAACAGGTGAAGCTTCCATCACACAGTACTTTAGTCCTGTATATTATATTATTGATGTGAACAGGTGAAGCTTCCATAAGACAGTACTTTAGTCCTGTATATTATATTATTGATGTGAACAGGTGAAGCTTCCATAAGACAGTACTTTAGTCCTGTATATTATATTATTGATGTGAACAGGTGAAGCTTCCATCACACAGTACTTTAGTCCTGTATATTATACTATTGATGTGAACAGGTGAAGCTTCCATCACACAGTACTTTAGTCCTGTATATTATATTATTGATGTGAACAGGTGAAGCTTCCATAAGACAGTACTTTAGTCCTGTATATTATATTATTGATGTGAACAGGTGAAGCTTCCATAAGACAGTACTTTAGTCCTGTATATTATATTATTGATGTGAACAGGTGAAGCTTCCATCACGACAGTACTTTAGTCCTGTATATTATATTATTGATGTGAACAGGTGAAGCTTCCATCACACAGTACTTTAGTCCTGTATATTATATTATTGATGTGAACAGGTGAAGCTTCCATCACACAGTACTTTAGTCCTGTATATTATATTATTGATGTGAACAGGTGAAGCTTCCATCACACAGTACTTTAGTCCTGTATATTATATTATTGATGTGAACAGGTGAAGCTTCCATCACACAGTACTTTAGTCCTGTATATTATACTATTGATGTGAACAGGTGAAGCTTCCATCAAGACAGTACTTTAGTCCTGTATATTATACTATTGATGTGAACAGGTGAAGCTTCCATCACACAGTACTTTAGTCCTGTATATTATATTATTGATGTGAACAGGTGAAGCTTCCATCACACAGTACTTTAGTCCTGTATATTATATTATTGATGTGAACAGGTGAAGCTTCCATAAGACAGTACTTTAGTCCTGTATATTATACTATTGATGTGAACAGGTGAAGCTTCCATAAGACAGTACTTTAGTCCTGTATATTATATTATTGATGTGAACAGGTGAAGCTTCCATCACACAGTACTTTAGTCCTGTATATTATACTATTGATGTGAACAGGTGAAGCTTCCATCACACAGTACTTTAGTCCTGTATATTATATTATTGATGTGAACAGGTGAAGCTTCCATAAGACAGTACTTTAGTCCTGTATATTATATTATTGATGTGAACAGGTGAAGCTTCCATCACACAGTACTTTAGTCCTGTATATTATACTATTGATGTGAACAGGTGAAGCTTCCATAAGACAGTACTTTAGTCCTGTATATTATATTATTGATGTGAACAGGTGAAGCTTCCATAAGACAGTACTTTAGTCCTGCATATTATATTATTGATGTGAACAGGTGAAGCTTCCATCACACAGTACTTTAGTCACATATATTATACTATTGATGTAGACAGGTGAAGCTTCCATCACACAGTACTTTAGTCCTGTATATTATATTATTGATGTGAACAGGTGAAGCTTCCATCACACAGTACTTTAGTCCTGTATATTATATTATGTGAACAGGTGAAGCTTCCATCACACAGTACTTTAGTCCTGTATATTATATTATTGATGTGAACAGTAATAGGTTTCTAACGCACCAAAAACTTATAGTCTGTATATATTATATTATTGATGTGAACAGGTGAAGCTTCCATCACACAGTACTTTAGTCCTGTATATTATACTATTGATGTGAACAGGTGAAGCTTCCATAAGACAGTACTTTAGTCCTGTATATTATACTATTGATGTGAACAGGTGATGCTTCCATAAGACAGTATTTTAGTCCTGTATATTATATTATTGATGTGAACAGGTGACGCTTCCATCACACAGTACTTTAGTCCTGTATATTATACTATTGATGTGAACAGGTGAAGTTTTCCATCACACAGTACTTTAATCCTGTATATTATATTATTGATGTGAACAGGTGAAGCTTCCAACACAGTACTTTAGTCCTGTATATTATACTATTGATGTGAACAGGTGAAGCTTCCATAAGACAGTACTTTAGTCCTGTATATTATATTATTGATGTGAACAGGTGAAGCTTCCATAAGACAGTACTTTAGTCCTGTATATTATACTATTGATGTGAACAGGTGAAGTTTCCATCACACAGTACTTTAGTCCTGTATATTATATTATTGATGTGAACAGGTGAAGCTTCCATAAGACAGTACTTTAGTCCTGTATATTATACTATTGATGTGAACAGGTGAAGTTTCCATAAGACAGTACTTTAGTCCTGTATATTATATTATTGATGTGAACAGGTGAAGCTTCTCCATCACACAGTACTTTAGTCCTGTATATTATATTATTGATGTGAAACAGGTGAAGCTTCCATCACACAGTACTTTAGTCCTGTATATTATATTATTGATGTGAACAGGGAAGCTTCCATAAGACAGTACTTTAGTCCTGTATTATTATATTATTGATGTGAACAGGTGAAGCTTCCATCAAGACAGTACTTTAGTCCTGTATATTATATTATTGATGTGAACAGGTGAAGCTTCCATAAGACAGTACTTTAGTCCTGTATATTATATTATTGATGTGAACATGGGTGAAGCTTCCATCACACAGTACTTTAGTCCCGTATATTATATTATTGATGTGAACATGGTGAAGCTTCCATAAGACAGTACTTTAGTCCTGTATATTATACTATTGATGTGAACAGTGTGAAGCTTCCATCACACAGTACTTTAGTCCTGTATATTATATTATTGATGTGAACAGGTGAAGCTTCCATCACACAGTACTTTAGTCCTGTATATTATACTATTGATGTGAACAGGTGAAGCTTCCATCACACAGTACTTTAGTCCTGTATATTATATTATTGATGTGAACAGGTGAAGCTTCCATCACACAGTACTTTAGTCCTGTATATTATATTATTGATGTGAACAGGTGAAGCTTCCATCACACAGTACTTTAGTCCTGTATATTATATTATTGATGTGAACAGGTGAAGCTTCCATCACACAGTACTTTAGTCCTGTATATTATATTATTGATGTGAACAGGTGAAGCTTCCATCACACAGTACTTTAGTCCTGTATATTATATTATTGATGTGAACAGGTGAAGCTTCCATCACACAGTACTTTAGTCCTGTATATTATACTATTGATGTGAACAGGTGAAGCTTCCATCACACAGTACTTTAGTCCTGTATATTATATTATTGATGTGAACAGGTGAAGCTTCCATCACACAGTACTTTAGTCCTCTATATTATATTATTGATGTGAACAGGTGACGCTTCCATCACACAGTACTTTAGTCCTCTATATTATATTATTGATGTGAACAGGTGAAGCTTCCATAAGACAGTACTTTAGTCCTGTATATTATATTATTGATGTGAACAGGTGAAGCTTCCATCACACAGTACTTTAGTCCTGTATATTATATTATTGATGTGAACAGGTGAAGCTTCCATAAGACAGTACTTTAGTCCTGTATATTATACTATTGATGTGAACAGGTGAAGCTTCCATAAGACAGTACTTTAGTCCTGTATATTATATTATTGATGTGAACAGGTGAAGCTTCCATAAGACAGTACTTTAGTCCTGTATATTATATTATTGATGTGAACAGGTGAAGCTTCCATCACACAGTACTTTAGTCCTGTATATTATATTATTGATGTGAACAGGTGAAGCTTCCATAAGACAGTACTTTAGTCCTGTATATTATATTATTGATGTGAACAGGTGAAGCTTCCATCACACAGTACTTTAGTCCTGTATATTATATTATTGATGTGAACAGGTGAAGCTTCCATCACACAGTACTTTAGTCCTCTATATTATATTATTGATGTGAACAGGTGAAGCTTCCATCACACAGTACTTTAGTCCTGTATATTATATTATTGATGTGAACAGGTGAAGCTTCCATCACACAGTACTTTAGTCCTGTATATTATATTATTGATGTGAACAGGTGAAGCTTCCATCACACAGTACTTTAGTCCTGTATATTATATTATTGATGTGAACAGGTGAAGCTTCCATAAGACAGTACTTTAGTCCTGTATATTATATTATTGATGTGAACAGGTGAAGCTTCCATCAGACAGTACTTTAGTCCTGTATATTATATTATTGATGTGAACAGGTGAAGCTTCCATAAGACAGTACTTTAGTCCTGTATATTATATTATTGATGTGAACAGGTGAAGCTTCCATAAGACAGTACTTTAGTCCTGTATATTATATTATTGATGTGAACAGGTGAAGCTTCCATAAGACAGTACTTTAGTCCTGTATATTATATTATTGATGTGAACAGGTGAAGCTTCCATCACACAGTACTTTAGTCCTGTATATTATATTATTGATGTGAACAGGTGAAGCTTCCATCAGACAGTACTTTAGTCCTGTATATTATATTATTGATGTGAACAGGTGAAGCTTCCATCACACAGTACTTTAGTCCTGTATATTATATTATTGATGTGAACAGGTGAAGCTTCCATCACACAGTACTTTAGTCCTCTATATTATATTATTGATGTGAACAGGTGACGCTTCCATCACACAGTACTTTAGTCCTCTATATTATATTATTGATGTGAACAGGTGAAGCTTCCATAAGACAGTACTTTAGTCCTGTATATTATATTATTGATGTGAACAGGTGAAGCTTCCATCACACAGTACTTTAGTCCTGTATATTATATTATTGATGTGAACAGGTGAAGCTTCCATAAGACAGTACTTTAGTCCTGTATATTATACTATTGATGTGAACAGGTGAAGCTTCCATAAGACAGTACTTTAGTCCTGTATATTATATTATTGATGTGAACAGGTGAAGCTTCCATAAGACAGTACTTTAGTCCTGTATATTATATTATTGATGTGAACAGGTGAAGCTTCCATCACACAGTACTTTAGTCCTGTATATTATATTATTGATGTGAACAGGTGAAGCTTCCATAAGACAGTACTTTAGTCCTGTATATTATATTATTGATGTGAACAGGTGAAGCTTCCATCACACAGTACTTTAGTCCTGTATATTATATTATTGATGTGAACAGGTGAAGCTTCCATCACACAGTACTTTAGTCCTGTATATTATACTATTGATGTGAACAGGTGAAGCTTCCATCACACAGTACTTTAGTCCTGTATATTATACTATTGATGTGAACAGGTGAAGCTTCCATCACACAGTACTTTAGTCCTGTATATTATATTATTGATGTGAACAGGTGAAGCTTCCATCACACAGTACTTTAGTCCTGTATATTATATTATTGATGTGAACAGGTGAAGCTTCCATCACACAGTACTTTAGTCCTGTATATTATATTATTGATGTGAACAGGTGAAGCTTCCATCACACAGTACTTTAGTCCTGTATATTATATTATTGATGTGAACAGGTGAAGCTTCCATCACACAGTACTTTAGTCCTGTATATTATACTATTGATGTGAACAGGTGAAGCTTCCATCACACAGTACTTTAGTCCTGTATATTATATTATTGATGTGAACAGGTGAAGCTTCCATCACACAGTACTTTAGTCCTGTATATTATATTATTGATGTGAACAGGTGAAGCTTCCATCACACAGTACTTTAGTCCTCTATATTATATTATTGATGTGAACAGGTGACGCTTCTATCACACAGTACTTTAGTCCTGTATATTATATTATTGATGTGAACAGGTGAAGCTTCCATCACACAGTACTTTAGTCCTGTATATTATACTATTGATGTGAACAGGTGAAGCTTCCATCACACAGTACTTTAGTCCTGTATATTATATTATTGATGTGAACAGGTGAAGCTTCCATCACACAGTACTTTAGTCCTGTATATTATATTATTGATGTGAACAGGTGAAGCTTCCATCACACAGTACTTTAGTCCTGTATATTATATTATTGATGTGAACAGGTGAAGCTTCCATCACACAGTACTTTAGTCCTGTATATTATATTATTGATGTGAACAGGTGAAGCTTCCATCACACAGTACTTTAGTCCTGTATATTATATTATTGATGTGAACAGGTGAAGCTTCCATCACACAGTACTTTAGTCCTGTATATTATATTATTGATGTGAACAGGTGAAGCTTCCATCACACAGTACTTTAGTCCTGTATATTATACTATTGATGTGAACAGGTGAAGCTTCCATAAGACAGTACTTTAGTCCTGTATATTATATTATTGATGTGAACAGGTGAAGCTTCCATCACACAGTACTTTAGTCCTGTATATTATATTATTGATGGGAACAGGTGAAGCTTCCATAAGACAGTACTTTAGTCCTGTATATTATATTATTTATGGGAACAGGTGAAGCTTCCATAAGACAGTACTTTAGTCCTGTATATTATATTATTGATGTGAACAGGTGAAGCTTCCATAAGACAGTACTTTAGTCCTGTATATTATATTATTGATGTGAACAGGTGAAGCTTCCATAAGACAGTACTTTAGTCCTGTATATTATATTATTGATGTGAACAGGTGAAGCTTCCATAAGACAGTACTTTAGTCCTGTATATTATATTATTGATGTGAACAGGTGAAGCTTCCATAAGACAGTACTTTAGTCCTGTATATTATATTATTGATGTGAACAGGTGAAGCTTCCATCACACAGTACTTTAGTCCTGTATATTATATTATTGATGTGAACAGGTGAAGCTTCCATAAGACAGTACTTTAGTCCTGTATATTATATTATTGATGTGAACAGGTGAAGCTTCCATCACACAGTACTTTAGTCCTGTATATTATATTATTGATGTGAACAGGTGAAGCTTCCATCACACAGTACTTTAGTCCTGTATATTATACTATTGATGTGAACAGGTGAAGCTTCCATCACACAGTACTTTAGTCCTGTATATTATATTATTGATGTGAACAGGTGAAGCTTCCATCACACAGTACTTTAGTCCTCTATATTATATTATTGATGTGAACAGGTGAAGCTTCCATAAGACAGTACTTTAGTCCTGTATATTATATTATTGATGTGAACAGGTGAAGCTTCCATCACACAGTACTTTAGTCCTGTATATTATATTATTGATGTGAACAGGTGAAGCTTCCATAAGACAGTACTTTAGTCCTGTATATTATACTATTGATGTGAACAGGTGAAGCTTCCATAAGACAGTACTTTAGTCCTGTATATTATATTATTGATGTGAACAGGTGAAGCTTCCATAAGACAGTACTTTAGTCCTGTATATTATATTATTGATGTGAACAGGTGAAGCTTCCATCACACAGTACTTTAGTCCTGTATATTATATTATTGATGTGAACAGGTGAAGCTTCCATAAGACAGTACTTTAGTCCTGTATATTATATTATTGATGTGAACAGGTGAAGCTTCCATCACACAGTACTTTAGTCCTGTATATTATATTATTGATGTGAACATGGGTGAAGCTTCCATCACACAGAGTACTTTAGTCCTCTATATTATATTATTGATGTGAACAGGTGACGCTTCCATCACACAGTACTTTAGTCCTGTATATTATATTATTGATGTGAACAGGTGAAGCTTCCATAAGACAGTACTTTAGTCCTGTATATTATATTATTGATGTGAACAGGTGAAGCTTCCATCACACAGTACTTTAGTCCTGTATATTATATTATTGATGTGAACAGGTGAAGCTTCCATAAGACAGTACTTTAGTCCTGTATATTATACTATTGATGTGAACAGGTGAAGCTTCCATCACACAGTACTTTAGTCCTCTATATTATATTATTGATGTGAACAGGTGAAGCTTCCATAAGACAGCACTTTAGTCCTGTATATTATATTATTGATGTGAACAAGGTGAAGTCTTCCATCACACAGTACTTTAGTCCTGTATATTATACTATTGATGTGAACAGGTGAAGCTTCCATCACACAGTACTTTAGTCCTGTATATTATACTATTGATGTGAACAGGTGAAGCTTCCATCACACAGTACT
>NW_027000482.1:0-7500 GCF_036934945.1 Oncorhynchus masou masou
CTCTCTTCTATAATTTGGGCCTGTTTTCTAGTTCCTGTTTGGGGCGTTGACACCAACGCTATTTGCAGCTGTCCGTCAGGGACAGCAGGCGGGGCTTGGTCTCTGCGGTGGTTCTATTGGTTGCTGCAGCTGTCCGTCAGGGACAGCAGGCGGGGCTTGGTCTCTGCAGTGGTTCTATTGGTTGCTGCAGCTGTCCGTCAGGGACAGCAGGCGGGGCTTGGTCTCTGCAGTGGTTCTATTGGTTGCTGCAGCTGTCCGTCAGGGACAGCAGGCGGGGCTTGGTCTCTGCAGTGGTTCTTCCTCTTTAACCCTCGTGGGTCGGCCCTGTTCTGCCGGTTGCTAAGCAACAGAGGACCCTTTAACCAGACACTAGGTCTGTCTCACTACTTAGGAATGGTGTGTGTGTGTGTGTGCTCTCTGTATGTGTCTCTCTGTATGTGTCTCTCTGTGTGTGTGTGTGTGTGTGTGTGTGTGTGTGTGTGTGTGTGTGTGTGTGTGTGTGTGTGTGTGTGTGTGTGTGTGTGTGTGTGTGTGTGTGTGTCTGTGTGTGTGTGTGTGTGTGTCTCTGCCGGGGGGGTGTGTGTGTGTGTGTGTGTGTGTGTGTGTGTGTGTGTGTGTGTGTGTGTGTGTGTGTGTGTGTGTGTGCAGTGAGTTAATCAGCAGTGATTTTTGTCAACCAAACCCCCAAAATGCTATTCTTCTTTCTCTCTCTCTTTCTGTCTTTCTGAAAGAGATGAAAATACAGACGATTCCTCCGCCCCCTCACACTGCCTCAGTCCCAGCTGTGCCTCCCACACACACACACACACACACACACACACACACACACACACACACACACACACAACACACACACACACACACACACACACACACATAGTAATGCACATGCACCATAGGGAGAGAGAGAGAAAGTTAAGCGCTCTCTCTTTCTCCCCGTCTTTCTCTTCTCTTTCTTTCTTTCTTTCTCTCTGTCTTTCTCTCTCTCTCTCTCTCTCTCTCTCTCTTTCTCTCTCTCTCTCTCTCTCTCTCTCTCTCTCTCTCTCTCTCTCTCTCTCTCTCTCTCTCTTTCTCTCTCTGTCTCTCTCTCTCTGTCTCTCTCTGTCTCTCTCTACCTCTCTCTCTCTACCTCTCTCTCTCTCTCACTTTCTCTCTCTGTCTCTCCCTACCCCTCTCTCTCTACCTCTCTCTCTCTCTCTCTCTCTCTCTCTCTCTCTCTCTCTCTCTCTCTCTCTCTCTCTCTCTCTCTCTTTCTCTCTCTCTCTCTCTCTCTCTCTCTCTCTCTCTCTCTCTCTCTCTCTCTCTCTCTCTCTCTCTCTCTCTCTCTCTCTCTCTCTCTCTCTCTCTCTCTCTCTTTCTCTCTCTCTCTCTCTCTCTCTCTCTCTCTCTCTCTCTCTCTCTCTCTCTCTCTCTCTCTCTCTCTCTCTCTCTCTCTCTCTCTCTCTCTCTCTCTCTCTCTCTCTCTCTCTCTCTCTCTCTCTCTGTCTCTCTCATACACACAGTCACACAGAAGGGGTGTGTGGGTAATGTATATATACAGTCACACAGAAGGGGTGTGGGTAATGTATATATACAGTCACACAGAAGGGGTTTTAGTGGGTAATGTATATATACAGTCACACAGAAGGGGTGTGGGTAATGTATATATACAGTCACACAGAAGGGGTGTGTGGGTAATGTATATATATACAGTCACACAGAAGGGGGTGTGTGGGTAATGTATATATACAGTCACACAGAAGGGGGTGTGTGGGTAATGTATATATACAGTCACACAGAAGGGGGTGTGGGTAATGTATATATACAGTCACACAGAAGGGGTGTGTGGGTAATGTGTATATACAGTGACACAGAAGGGGTGTGTGGGTAATGTGTATATACAGTGACACAGAAGGGGGTGTGGGTAATGTGTATATACAGTGACACAGAAGGGGTGTGTGGGTAATGTGTATACAGACACAGAAGGGGTGTGTGGGTAATGTGTATATACAGTGACATGAAGGGTGTGTGGGTAATGTGTATATACAGTGACACAGAAGGGGTGTGTGGGTAATGTGTATATACAGTGACACAGAAGGTGTGTGGGTAATGTGTATATACAGTGACACAGAAGGGGTGTGTGGGTAATGTGTATATACAGTGACACAGAAGGGGTGGTGGGTAATGTGTATATACAGTGACACAGAAGGGGTGTGTGGGTAATGTCTATATGTACAGACACACAGAAGGGGTCCACCTGTGGTAAATTCAATTGACCTGACATGATTTGGAAAGGCACACACCTGTCTATATAAAGTCCCATAGTTGAAAGTCCATGTCAGAGCAAAAACTAAGCCATGAGGTCGAAGGAATTGTCCGTAGAGCTCCGAGACAGGGATTGTGTCGAGGCACAGATCTGGGGAAGGTACCAAAACATTGCAGAATTGAAGATCCCCAAGAATAAAATAAGTTTGGAACCACCAAGACTCTTCCTAGAGCCCAGCCATACTGAGCAATCGGGGAGAAGGGCCTTGGTCAGGGAGGCAAGACACTCTGACAGAGCTCCAGAGTTCCTCTGTGGAGATGGGAGAACCTTCCAGAAGGAGAACCATCTCTGCAGCACTCCACCAGTCAGGCCTTTATGGTAGAGTGGCCAGACAGAAGCCACTCCACCAGTCAGGCCTTTATGGTAGAGTGGCCAGACAGAAGCCACTCCTCCAATCAGGCCTTTATGGTAGAGTGGCCAGACAGAAGCCACTCCTCCAATCAGGCCTTTATGGTAGAGTGGCCAGACAGAAGCCACTCCTCCAATCAGGCCTTTATGGTAGAGTGGCCAGATAGAAGCCACTCCACCAGTCAGACCTTTATGGTAGAGTGGCCAGACAGAAGCCACTCCACCAGTCAGGCCTTTATGGTAGAGTGGCCAGACAGAAGCCACTCCTCCAGTCAGGCCTTTATGGTAGAGTGGCCAGACAGAAGCCACTCCTCCAGTCAGGCCTTTATGGTAGAGTGGCCAGACAGGAAGCCACTCCACCAGTCAGGCCTTTATGGTAGAGTGGCCAGACAGAAGCCAGTCCTCCAATCAGGCCTTTATGGTAGAGTGGCCAGACAGAAGCCACTCCTCCAATCAGGCCTTTATGGTAGAGTGGCCAGACAGAAGCCACTCCTCCAGTCAGGCCTTTATGGTAGAGTGGCCAGACAGAAGCCACTCCACCAATCAGGCCTTTATGGTAGAGTGGCCAGACAGAAGCCACTCCACCAGTCAGGCCTTTATGGTAGAGTGGCCAGACAGAAGCCACTCCACCAATCAGGCCTTTATGGTAGAGTGGCCAGACAGAAGCCACTCCTCCAATCAGGCCTTTATGGTAGAGTGGCCAGACAGAAGCCACTCCACCAGTCAGGCCTTTATGGTAGAGTGGCCAGACAGAAGCCACTCCACCAATCAGGCCTTTATGGTAGAGTGGCCAGACAGAAGCCACTCCACCAGTCAGGCCTTTATGGTAGAGTGGCCAGACAGAAGCCACTCCACCAGTCAGGCCTTTATGGTAGAGTGGCCAGACAGAAGCCACTCCACCAGTCAGGCCTTTATGGTAGAGTGGCCAGACAGAAGCCACTCCACCAGTCAGGCCTTTATGGTAGAGTGGCCAGACAGAAGCCACTCCACCAGTCAGGCCTTTATGGTAGAGTGGCCAGACAGAAGCCACTCCTCCAGTCAGGCCTTTATGGTAGAGTGGCCAGACAGAAGCCACTCCACCAATCAGGCCTTTATGGTAGAGTGGCCAGACAGAAGCCACTCCTCCAGTCAGGCCTTTATGGTAGAGTGGCCAGACAGAAGCCACTCCTCCAGTCAGGCCTTTATGGTAGAGTGGCCAGACAGAAGCCACTCCTCCAATCAGGCCTTTATGGTAGAGTGGCCAGACAGAAGCCACTCCTCCAGTCAGGCCTTTATGGTAGAGTGGCCAGACAGAAGCCACTCCACCAGTCAGGCCTTTATGGTAGAGTGGCCAGACAGAAGCCACTCCACCAGTCAGGCCTTTATGGTAGAGTGGCCAGACAGAAGCCCTCTTCAGACAGCCCGCTTGGAGTTTGATAGAGTTGGCACCTTAAGATTCTCTGGTCTTATGAAACCAAGATTCAACACTCTGGCCTGAATGCCAAGCGTCACAGCTGATGGAAACGTGGTACCATCCCTACGGTGAAGCATGGTGGTGGCGGCATCATGCTATGAGGATGTTTTTCAGCTGAAGGGATGAGGAGACTAGTCAGGATCAAGGGAACGATGAACAGAACAAAGTACAGAGAGATCCTTGATGAAAACCTGCTCCAGAGCTCTCATGATCTCAGACTGGGGCGAAGGTTCAACTCCCAACAGGTCAATGACCTTAAGCACACACAGCCAAGACAACGCAGGAGTGGCTTTGGGACAAGTCTCTGAATGTCATTGAGTGGCCCAGCCAGAGCCCAGACTTGAACCTGATCAAACATCTCTGGAGAGACCTGAAAATAAATGTGCAGCGACGCTCCCCATACAACCTGACAGATCTTGAGAGGATCTGCAGAACATAAATGGGAGAAACTCCCCAAATACAGATGTGCCAAGCTTGTAGCGTCAAACCAAAGAAGACTCGAGGCTGTAATCGCTGTCGAAGATACTTCAACAAAGTACTGAGTAAAGGGTCTGAATACTTATGTAAATGTGATATTATTATTATATTATTATATTACATACTTATGAATGCACATTTGCTAGAAACCTGTTTTTGTTTTGTAATTATGGGGTATTGTGATGTCATTATGGGGTATTGTGATGTCATTATGGGGTATTGTGATGTCATTATGGGGTATTGTGATGTCATTATGGGGTATTGGGATGTCATTATGGGGTATTGTGATGTCATTATGGGGTATTGGGATGTCATTATGGGGTATTGTGATGTCATTATGGGGTATTGTGATGTCATTATGGGGTATTGTGTGTAGATTGATGAGGGAAAGAAAAAACTATTTTATTCCATTGTAGAATAAGGCTGTAAAGTAACAACATGTGGAAAAAGACAATTTATACACAGTAGGATGTTCATTATATAGGACTATAGAAGAGACTGTATCTACAGTAGGATGTTCATTATATAGGACTATAGAAGAGACTGTATCTACAGTAGGATGTTCATTATATAGGACTATAGAAGAGACTGTATCTACAGTAGGATGTTCATTATATAGACCTATAGAAGAGACTGTATCTACAGTAGGATGCTCATTATAGAGACCTATAGAAGAGACTGTATCTACAGTAGGATGTTCATTATATAGGACTATAGAAGAGACTGTATCTACAGTAGGATGTTCATTATAGAGACCTATAGAAGAGACTGTATCTACAGTAGGATGTTCATTATATAGGACTATAGAAGAGACTGTATCTACAGTAGGATGTTCATTATATAGACCTATAGAAGAGACTGTATCTACAGTAGGATGCTCATTATAGAGACCTATAGAAGAGACTGTATCTACAGTAGGATGTTCATTATATAGGACTATAGAAGAGACTGTATCTACAGTAGGATGTTCATTATATAGGACTATAGAAGAGACTGTATCTACAGTAGGATGCTCATTATATAGGACTATAGAAGAGACTGTATCTACAGTAGGATGTTCATTATATAGGACTATAGAAGAGACTGTATCTACAGTAGGATGTTCATTATATAGGACTATAGAAGAGACTGTATCTACAGTAGGATGTTCATTATATAGGACTATAGAAGAGACTGTATCTACAGTAGGATGTTCATTATATAGGACTATAGAAGAGACTGTATCTACAGTAGGATGTTCATTATATAGGACTATAGAAGAGACTGTATCTACAGTAGGATGTTCATTATATAGACCTATAGAAGAGACTGTATCTACAGTAGGATGCTCATTATAGAGACCTATAGAAGAGACTGTATCTACAGTAGGATGTTCATTATATAGGACTATAGAAGAGACTGTATCTACAGTAGGATGTTCATTATAGAGACCTATAGAAGAGACTGTATCTACAGTAGGATGTTCATTATATAGGACTATAGAAGAGACTGTATCTACAGTAGGATGTTCATTATATAGACCTATAGAAGAGACTGTATCTACAGTAGGATGCTCATTATAGAGACCTATAGAAGAGACTGTATCTACAGTAGGATGTTCATTATATAGGACTATAGAAGAGACTGTATCTACAGTAGGATGTTCATTATAGAGACCTATAGAAGAGACTGTATCTACAGTAGGATGTTCATTATATAGGACTATAGAAGAGACTGTATCTACAGTAGGATGTTCATTATATAGGACTATAGAAGAGACTGTATCTACAGTAGGATGTTCATTATATAGGACTATAGAAGAGACTGTATCTACAGTAGGATGTTCATTATATAGGACTATAGAAGAGACTGTATCTACAGTAGGATGTTCATTATATAGGACTATAGAAGAGACTGTATCTACAGTAGGATGTTCATTATATAGGACTATAGAAGAGACTGTATCTACAGTAGGATGTTCATTATATAGGACTATAGAAGAGACTGTATCTACTGTAGGATGTTCATTATATAGGACTATAGAAGAGACTGTATCTACTGTAGGATGTTCATTATATAGGACTATAGAAGAGACTGTATCAACAGTAGGATGTTCATTATATAGGACTGTAGAAGAGACTGTATCTACTGTAGGATGTTCATTATATAGGACTATAGAAGAGACTGTATCAACAGTAGGATGTTCATTATATAGGACTATAGAAGAGACTGTATCTACAGTAGGATGCTCATTATATAGGACTATAGAAGAGACTGTATCTACAGTAGGATGTTCATTATATAGGACTATAGAAGAGACTGTATCTACTGTAGGATGTTCATTATATAGGACTATAGAAGAGACTGTATCTACAGTAGGATGCTCATTATATAGGACTATAGAAGAGACTGTATCTACAGTAGGATGTTCATTATATAGGACTATAGAAGAGACTGTATCTACAGTAGGATGTTCATTATATAGACCTATAGAAGAGACTGTATCTACAGTAGGATGTTCATTATATAGGACTATAGAAGAGACTGTATCTACAGTAGGATGTTCATTATATAGGACTATAGAAGAGACTGTATCTACAGTAGGATGTTCATTATATAGGACTATAGAAGAGACTGTATCTACAGTAGGATGTTCATTATATAGGACTATAGAAGAGACTGTATCTACAGTAGGATGTTCATTATAGAGACCTATAGAAGAGACTGTATCTACAGTAGGATGTTCATTATATAGACCTATAGAAGAGACTGTATCTACAGTAGGATGCTCATTATATAGGACTATAGAAGAGACTGTATCTACAGTAGGATGTTCATTATATAGACCTATAGAAGAGACTGTATCTACAGTAGGATGTTCATTATATAGGACTATAGAAGAGACTGTATCTACAGTAGGATGTTCATTATATAGGAC
>NW_027000482.1:12500-20000 GCF_036934945.1 Oncorhynchus masou masou
TCCTCCCTCTCTCTCTCCATATCTCCCTTCCTCCCTCTCTCTCCATATCTCCCTTCCTCCCTCTCTCTCTCCATATCTCCCTTCCTCCCCTCTCTCTCTCCATATCTCCCTTCCTCCCTCTCTCTCCATATCTCCCTTCCTCCCTCTCTCTCTCCATTGCCCCCCCCTCTCTCTCTCCATATCTCCCTTCCTCCCTCTCTCTCTCCATATCTCCCTTCCTCCCTCTCTGTCTCCATATCTCCATTCCTCCCTCTGTCTCCATATCTCCCTTCCTCCCTCTCTGTCTCCATATCTCCCTTCCTCCCTCTCTCTCTCCATATCTCCCTTCCTCCCTCTCTCTCTCCATATCTCCCTTCCTCCCTCTCTCTCCATTGCCCCCCCCCCCTCTCTCCATACAGTGGGGTATATTCTAGAATTCATCCATGATGTCATAATGATAGTTTAACCAGGTTTCTAGGATGTACAGTGGGGCAAAAAAGTAATTAGTCAGCCACCAATTGCGCAAGTTCTCCCACTTAAAAAGATGAGAGGCCTGTAATTTTCATCATAGGTTCACTTCAATTATGACAGACAAAATGAGAAGAAAAAAATCCAGAAAATCACATTGTAGGATTTTTAAATGAATTTATTTGCATATTATGGTGGAAAATAAGTATTTGGTCACCTACAAACAAGCAAGATTTCTGGTTCTCACAGACCTGAAACTTCTTCTTTAAGAGGCTCCTCTGTCCTCCACTCGTTACCTGTATTAATGGCACCTGTTTGAACTTGTTATCAGTAGAAAAGATACCTGTCCACAACCTCAAACAGTCACACTCCAAACTCCACTATGGCCAAGACCAAAGAGCTGTCAAAGGACAGCAGAAACCAAATTGTAGACCTGCACCAGGCTGGGAAGACTGGATCAGCAATAGCTTGGTTTGAGAAAATCAATTGTGGGAGCAATTATTAGTAAATGGAAGACATACAAGACCACTGATAATCTCCCTCGATCTGGGGCTCCACGCAAGATCTCACCCCGTGGGGTCAAAATGATCACAAGAACGGTGAGCAAAAATCCCAGAACCACACAGGGGGACCTAGTGAATGACTTGCAGAGAGCTGGGACCAAAGTAACAAAGCCTACCATCAGTAACACACTACACCGCCCGGGACTCAAATTCTGCAGTGCCAGACGTGTCCCCCTGCTTAAGCCACACATGTCCAGGCCCGTCTGAAGTTTGCAAGAGAGCATTTGGATGATCCACAAGAAGATTGTGAGAATGTCATATGGTCAGATGAAACCAAAATAGAACTTTTTGGTAAAAACTCAACTCGCCTCTCCCTATATTTCCATTCCTCCCTCTCTCCATTCCTCCCTCCTTCTCTCCATTCCTCCCTCCTTCTCTCCATTCCTCCCCTCTCTCCATTCCTCCCTCTCTCTCCATTCCTCCCTCCCTCTCTCCATTCCTCCCTCCCTCTCCATTCCTCCCTCCCTATCTCCATTCCTCCCTCCCTATCTCCATTCCTCCCTCTCTCTCCCCTCTCCATTCCTCCCTCCCTCTCTCCATTCCTCCTACCCCTCTCTCCATTCCTCCTACCCTCTCTCCATTCCTCCCTCCCTCTCTCCATTCCTCCCTCTCTCTCTCCATTCCTCCCTCTCTCTCTCCATTCCTCACTCTCCCTCTCTCCATTCCTCCCTCCCTCTCTCCATTCCTCCTACCCTCTCTCCATTCCTCTCTCCCTCTGTAGATTCCTCCCTCTCTCTCTCCATTCCTCCCCTCTCTCTCCATATCTCCATTCCTCCCTCTCTCCATTCCTCCCTCTCTCTCTCCATTCCTCCCTCTCTCTCCCCCTCTCCATTCCTCCCTCCCTCTCTCCATTCCTCCTACCCTCTCTCCATTCCTCCTACCCTCTCTCCATTCCTCCCTCCCTCTCTCCATTCCTCCTACCCTCTCTCCATTCCTCCTTCCCTCTCTCCATTCCTCCCTCCCTTTCTCCATTCCTCCATTCCTCCCTCTCTCCATTCCTCCTACCCTCTCTCCATTCCTCCCTCTCTCTCTCCATTCCTCCCTCTCTCTCTCCATTCCTCCCTCTCTCTCTCCATTCCTCCTACCCTCTCTCCATTCCTCCTACCCTCTCTCCATTCCTCCCTCCCTCTCTCCATTCCTCCTACCCTCTCTCCATTCCTCCTACCCTCTCTCCATTCCTCCCTCCCTTTCTCCATTCCTCCATTCCTCCCTCTCTCCATTCCTCCCTCTCTCTCCATTCCTCACTCTCCCTCTCTTCATTCCTCCCTCCCTCTCTCCATTCCTCCTACCCTCTCTCCATTTCCTCTCCCTCTGTAGATTCCTCCCCTCTCTCTCTCCATTCCTCCCTCTCTCTCTCCATATCTCCATTCCTCCCTCTCTCCATTCCTCCCTCTCTCTCCATATCTCCATTCCTCCCCCTCTCTCCATTCCTCCCTCTCTCTCCATTCCTCCCTCCCTCTCTCCATTACTCCCTCTCTCCATATCTCCATTCCTCCCTCCCTCTCTCCAATCCTCCCTCCCTCTCTCCATTCCTCCCCCTCTCTCCATTCCTCCCTCCTTCTCTACATTCCTCCCTCTCTCTCCATTCCTCCCTCCCTCTCTCCATTCCTCCCTCTCTCTCTCCATATCTCCATTCCTCCCTCTCTCCATTCCTCCCTCCCTCTCTCCATTCCCCCCTCCCTCTCTCCATTCCTCCCTCCCTCTCTCCATTCCTCCCTCCCTCTCTCCATTCCTCCCTCTCTCTCTCCATATCTCCATTCCTCCCTCCCTCTCTCCATTCCTCCCTCCCTCTGTCCATTCCTCCCCTCTCTCTCTCCATATCTCCATTCCTCCCTCCCTCTCTCCATTCCTCCCTCCCTCTCTCCATTCCTCCCTCCCTCTGTCCATTCCTCCCTCTCTCTCTCCATATCTCCATTCCTCCCTCCCTCTCTCCATTCCTCCCTCCCTCTGTCCATTCCTCCCTCTCTCTCTCCATATCTCCATTCCTCCTACCCTCTCTCCATTCCTCTCTCTCTCTCTCTCCATTCCTCCCTCCCTCTGTCCATTCCTCCCTCTCTCTCTCCATATCTCCATTCCTCTCTCCCTCTCTCCATTCCTCCCTCCCTCCATTCCTCCCTCTCTGTCTGGATTGTTCTATCAGTAACTTCTCTAACCCCAGATGTCCTCTCTTGTTCCATTCTCTAATCGTTCCTAGCAGGACAACCTTCCCCGATAACACACAACCCTCCAGTAGTATTCCCACCTCGTTCCCAACAACCCTCCCGTAGTATTCCCACCTCGTTCCCAACAACCCTCCCGTAGTATTCCCACCTCGTTCCCAACAACCCTCCCGTAGTATTCCCACCTCGTTCCCAACAACCCTCCCGTAGTATTCCCACCTTGTTCCCAACAACCCTCCCGTAGTATTCCCACCTCGTTCCCAACAACCCTCCCGTAGTATTCCCACCTCGTTCCCAACAACCCTCCCGTAGTATTCCCACCTTGTTCCCAACAACCCTCCCGTAGTATTCCCACCTCGTTCCCAACAACCCTCCCGTAGTATTCCCACCTCGTTCCCAACAACCCTCCCGTAGTATTCCCACCTCGTTCCCAACAACCCTCCCGTAGTATTCCCACCTCGTTCCCAACAACCCTCCCGTAGTATTCCCACCTCGTTCCCAACAACCCTCCCGTAGTATTCCCACCTCGTTCCCAACAACCCTCCCGTAGTATTCCCACCTTGTTCCCAACAACCCTCCCGTAGTATTCCCACCTCGTTCCCAACAACCCTCCCGTAGTATTCCCACCTCGTTCCCAACAACATTCCCGCAGTTTTCCCACCTTTCTCCAATGTCCCCTCAGGGAAAAATCACAGGGATAAGACAGGCACCAGGAGCGGGTTTGTGTGTTTGTGTTTCGTATATGTGTGTTTGTTAAATATTGATTATGTAGCCACTGATTAAATGGCTGTTAAATGAGCCTGACATTAATAAAGACAAGGTCAGCACTGTCCTGTTCTTCTGGCTGCTCTTGTTTCATGGGTTTGTCTAAAAGAACAGGAGAGGGTCAGTCAACAGGCTACTCTCTCTGTCCCTCCCTCCATCTCTCTCTCTCTCCCTCCCTCCCTCCGTCCATCTCTCTCTCTGTCTCTCTCTCTCTGTCTCTTTCTCTCTCTCTCTCTCTCTCTCGGTCTCGGTGTCTCTCTCTCTCTCTCTGTCTCTGTGTGTCTCTCTCTTTGTGTGTCTCTCTCTCGCTCTGTCTGTCTCGCTCTCTCTGTCTCTCTCTCCCTGTCTCTCTCTCTGTCTCTCTCTCCCTGTCTCTCTCTCTCTCTGTGTCTCTCTTTCTCTCTCTCTGTCTCTTGCTCTTTCTCTGTCTTGGTGTCTCTCTCTCTCTCTCTGTCTCTTGCTCTCTCTCTGTCTTGGTGTCTCTCTCTCTCTCTCTCTGTCTCTCTCTCTCTCTTTCTCTCTCTCTGTCTCTCTCTCTTTCTCTGTCTTGGTGTCTCTCTCTCTCTGTGTCTCTCTTTCTCTCTCTCTGTCTCTTGCTCTCTCTCTGTCTTGGTGTCTCTCTCTCTCTGTCTTGGTGTCTCTCTGTCTTGGTGTCTCTCTCTCTCTCTCTCTCTCTCTCTCTCTCTCTGTCTCTCTTTCTCTCTCTCTGTCTCTCTCTCTCTCTGTCTTGGTGTCTCTCTCTCTCTCTGTCTCTCTCTCTCTGTCTTGGTGTCTCTCTCTCTCTTTCTCTGTCTCTCTCTCTCTCTCTGTCTCTCTCTCTCTTTCTCTGTCTTGGTGTCTCTCTCTCCCTGTCTTGGTGTCTCTCTCTCTCTCTGTCTTGGTGTCTCTCTCTCTCTCTCTCTGTCTTGGTGTCTCTCTGTCTTGGTGTCTCTCTCTCTCTCTCTGTCTCTCTTTCTCTCTCTCTCTCTCTCTCTCTCTCTCTCTGTCTTGGTGTCTCTCTCTCTCTCTCTGTCTCTCTCTCTCTGTCTTGGTGTCTCTCTCTCTCTTTCTCTGTCTTGGTGTCTCTCTCTCTCTCTCTCTCTTTCTCTGTCTTGGTGTCTCTCTCTCTCTCTCTTTCTCTGTCTCTCTCTCTCTCTGTCTCTCTCTCTCTGTCTTGGTGTCTCTCTCTCTCTGTCTTGGTGTCTCTCTCTCTCTCTCTGTCTTAGTGTCTCTCTCTCTCTCTTTCTCTCTCTCTATCTGTGTCTGTGATAAAGCAGTGTTGACCCTTGCCCTCTCCCCTGTTGACCTCGTAAAGCATGAGAGATAATGGAATGTGCAGCGTGGCACATTAGGTCAATCAACTAATAACACACCTCAACACAGTTACAAACCCGACTCAGTTACACCAGCTCTGACGGCGTGGTGGAGAGGTGGTTTTGGAATAGTCCAAAATTCACCCAAATTATTGTGGGAAGCTTGTGGAAGGCTACCCGAAACGTTTGACCCAAGTTAAAGAATTTAAAGGCTATGCTACCAAATACTAATTTAGTGTATGTAAAACTTCTGACTCACTGGGAATGTGATGAAATAAATAAAAGCTGAAATAAATCATTCTCCCTACTATTATTCTGACATTTCACATTAAAATAAAGTGGTGATCCTAACTGACCCAAGACAGGGAATTTTTACTAGGATTAAATGTCAGGAATTGTGAAAAAACGGAGTTTAAATGTATTGAGCTAAAGTGTATGTTAACTTCCGACTTCAACTGTATTGTGACACAAAGGTTATCTCTATCTCCCTCATCTCTATCTCTCCCTCATCTCTCTCTCCCTCATCTCTCTCTCCATCATCTCTTCCTCACTCATCTCTCTCTCTCCCTCACACTATGAGTTCCAGGGGAGTTGTGTTGGATATCAGTCACATTGTGAGTTCCAGGGATATCAGTCACATTGTGAGTTCCAGGGATAACAGTCACATTGTGAGTTCCAGGGGAGTTGTGTTGGATATCAGTCACATTGTGAGTTCCAGGGATATCAGTCACATTGTGAGTTCCAGGGATATCAGTCACATTGTGAGTTCCAGGGATAACAGTCACATTGTGAGTTCCAGGGATAACAGTCACATTGTGAGTTCCAGGGATATCAGTCACATTGTGAGTTCCAGGGATAACAGTCACATTGTGAGTTCCAGGGATAACAGTCACATTGTGAGTTCCAGGGATAACAGTCACATTGTGAGTTCCAGGGATATCAGTCACATTGTGAGTTCCAGGGATATCAGTCACATTGTGAGTTCCAGGGATAACAGTCACATTGTGAGTTCCAGGGATAACAGTCACATTGTGAGTTCCAGGGATAACAGTCACATTGTGAGTTCCAGGGATATCAGTCACATTGTGAGTTCCAGGGATAACAGTCACATTGTGAGTTCCAGGGATATCAGTCACATTGTGAGTTCCAGGGATATCAGTCACATTGTGAGTTCCAGGGATATCAGTCACATTGTGAGTTCCAGGGATATCAGTCACATTGTGAGTTCCAGGGATAACAGTCACATTGTGAGTTCCAGGGATAACAGTCACATTGTGAGTTCCAGGGATATCAGTCACATTGTGGTCTGACCTTGTCTTTGTTAAGGTCATATTGTGGTTTTACTCTCTCAATTAAATACAATTCAATTCAAGAGGCGTTATTGGCATGGGAAACACAACTTTACATTGCCAAAGCAAGTGAAATGGTTTAACAAAAGTGAAATAAACAATTTTGATAATTAGCGGGTATCGGCCTAATTCATAGGATATTTTTGTCTAGTCAAAGGTTAAATAAATACTTTTTTGTGCAAAATTCTGCATGCAGAGTCTCAATTTGTTGTTTGTCCCATTCTCTGAAATCTTGGTTGGTGAGTGGGACCCCGACCTCACAACCTCTCTCTCTGTTTTTCTCTCTCCCTCTCTGTCTCTCTCTGTCTCTCGCTCTCTCCAGGACCCGAGGAGTAAACACAAGTTTAAGGTCCACACCTACTCCAGCCCTACGTTCTGTGACCACTGTGGATCCCTACTCTACGGGTTGATACACCAGGGCATGAGATGTGACCGTACGTAGTACTGTGTGTGTTGCAGTGAGACTGGACATATTGCTGTGTGTGTGTGTTGCAGTGAGACTGGACATATTGCTGTGTGTGTTGCAGTGAGACTGGACTTATTGCTGTGTGTGTGTGTTGCAGTGAGACTGGACTTATTGCTGTGTGTGTGTGTTGCAGTGAGACTGGACTTATTGCTGTGTGTGTGTGTTGCAGTGAGACTGGACATATTGCTGTGTGTGTGTGTTGCAGTGAGACTGGACATATTGCTGTGTGTGTGTGTGTGTGTGTGTGTGTGTGTGTGTGTGTGTGTGTGTGTGTGTGTGTGTGTGTGTGTGTGTGTGTGTGTGTGTGTGTGTGTGTGTGTGTGTGTGTGTGTGTGTGTGTGTGTGTGTGTGTGTGTGTGTGTGTGTGTGTGTGTGTGTGTGTGTGTGTGTGTGTGTGTGTGTGTGTGTGTGTGTGTGTAACCCCAGTAACCAGTAACAGTAGCTGCTTTATGTGACACC